>NC_141830.1:26758596-27036361 GCF_982586985.1 Callionymus lyra | reverse complement strand
AAAACTCCAACTTTTTTTTTTTTTACCTCTTCAAAACTCCAACTTTTTTTTTTTTTTTTTTTACCTCTTCAAAACTCCAACATTGATTTTTTGTTCCTTTTTTTACCTCTTCAAAACTCCACAATTTTTTTTTTACCTCTTCAAAACTCCAACTTTTTTTTTTTTTTTACCTCTTCAAAACTCAATTTTTTTTTTTTTTTTTTTTACCTCTTCAAAACTCCAACATTGATTTTTTGTTCCTTTTTTTACCTCTTCAAAACTCAATTTTTTTTTTTTTTTTTACCTCTTCAAAACTCCAACTTTTTTTTTTTTTTTACCTCTTCAAAACTCCACAATTTTTTTTTTTTTTTTTTTTTACCTCTTCAAAACTCCAACTTTTTTTTTTTTTACCTCTTCAAAACTCCAACATTTTTTTTTTTTACCTCTTCAAAACTCCAACATTGATTTTTTGTTCCTTTTTTTACCTCTTCAAAACTCCACAATTTTTTTTTTTTTTTTTTTTTACCTCTTCAAAACTCCAACTTTTTTTTTTTTTTACCTCTTCAAAACTCCAACATTGATTTTTTGTTCCTTTTTTTACCTCTTCAAAACTCCAACTTTCTTTTTTTTTTTACCTCTTCAAAACTCCACAATTTTTTTTATATTTTTTTTTTACCTCTTCAAAACTCCAACTTTTTTTTTTTTTTTACCTCTTCAAAACTCCACAAATTTTTTTATATTTTTTTTACCTCTTCAAAACTCCACAATTTTTTATTTATTTTTTTTACCTCTTCAAAACTCCACAATTTTTTTAATTTTTTTTTTACCTCTTCAAAACTCCAACATTTTTTTTTTTTTTTACCTCTTCAAAACTCTACAATTTTTTTTTTTTTTTTTTTTTTTTTACCTCTTCAAAACTCCAACATTGATTTTTTGTTCCTTTTTTTACCTCTTCAAAACTCCAACTTTTTTTTTTTTTACCTCTTCAAAACTCAATTTTTTTTTTTTTTTTTTACCTCTTCAAAACTCCAACATTGATTTTTTGTTCCTTTTTTTACCTCTTCAAAACTCAATTTTTTTTTTTTTTTTTTTTACCTCTTCAAAACTCCAACATTGATTTTTTGTTCCTTTTTTTACCTCTTCAAAACTCCAATTTTTTTTTTTTTTTTTTTTTTACCTCTTCAAAACTCTTTTTTTTTTTTTTTTTTTACCTCTTCAAAACTCCAACTTTTTTTTTTTTTTTACCTCTTCAAAACTCCACAATTTTTTTTTTTTTTTTTTTTTACCTCTTCAAAACTCCAACTTTTTTTTTTTTTACCTCTTCAAAACTCCAACTTTTTATTTTTTTTTACCTCTTCAAAACTCTACAATTTTTTTTTTACCTCTTCAAAACTCCAACTTTTTTTTTTTTTTTTTTTACCTCTTCAAAACTCCAACATTGATTTTTTGTTCCTTTTTTTACCTCTTCAAAACTCCAACATTGATTTTTTGTTCCTTTTTTTACCTCTTCAAAACTCTTTTTTTTTTTTCTTTTTTACCTCTTCAAAACTCCACAATTTTTTTTTTTTTTTTTTTTTACCTCTTCAAAACTCCAACTTTTTTTTTTTTTTTTTTACCTCTTCAAAACTCCAACATTGATTTTTTGTTCCTTTTTTTACCTCTTCAAAACTCAATTTTTTTTTTCTTTTTTACCTCTTCAAAACTCTACAATTTTTTTTTTTTTTTTTTTTACCTCTTCAAAACTCCAACTTTTTTTTTTTTTTACCTCTTCAAAACTCCAACTTTTTATTTTTTTTTACCTCTTCAAAACTCTACAATTTTTTTTTTTACCTCTTCAAAACTCCATTTTTTTTTTTTTTTACCTCTTCAAAACTCCAACATTGATTTTTTGTTCCTTTTTTTACCTCTTCAAAACTCCAACTTTTTTTTTTTTTTTACCTCTTCAAAACTCAATTTTTTCTTTTTTTTTTTTTTACCTCTTCAAAACTCCAACATTGATTTTTTGTTCCTTTTTTTACCTCTTCAAAACTCCAAATTTTTTTTTTTTTTTTTTTTACCTCTTCAAAACTCAATTTTTTTTTTTTTTTTTACCTCTTCAAAACTCCAACTTTTTTTTTTTTTTTACCTCTTCAAAACTCCAACTTTTTTTTTTTTTTACCTCTTCAAAACTCCAACTTTTTTTTTTTTTTTTTACCTCTTCAAAACTCCAACATTGATTTTTTGTTCCTTTTTTTACCTCTTCAAAACTCCACAATTTTTTTTTTTTTTTTTTTTTACCTCTTCAAAACTCCAACTTTTTTTTTTTTTTACCTCTTCAAAACTCCAACTTTTTTTTTTTTTTTTTTTACCTCTTCAAAACTCCAACTTTTTTTTTTTTTACCTCTTCAAAACTCCAACTTTTTTTTTTTTTTTTTTTACCTCTTCAAAACTCCATTTTTTAATTTTTTTTACCTCTTCAAAACTCCAACATTTTTTTTTTTTTTTACCTCTTCAAAACTCCAACATTGATTTTTTGTTCCTTTTTTTACCTCTTCAAAACTCCTAAATTTTTTTTTTTTTTTTTACCTCTTCAAAACTCCAACATTGATTTTTTGTTCCTTTTTTTACCTCTTCAAAACTCCAAATTTATTTTTAATTTTTTTTTTACCTCTTCAAAACTCCAACTTTTTTTTTTTTTTTTTTACCTCTTCAAAACTCCAACATTTTTTTTTTTTTTTACCTCTTCAAAACTCCAACATTGATTTTTTGTTCCTTTTTTTACCTCTTCACAACTCCTAAATTTTTTTTTTTTTTTTACCTCTTCAAAACTCCAACATTGATTTTTTGTTCCTTTTTTTACCTCTTCAAAACTCCAAATTTATTTTTAATTTTTTTTTTACCTCTTCAAAACTCCAACTTTTTTTTTTTTTTTTTTACCTCTTCAAAACTCCAATATATTTTTTTTTTTTACCTCTTCAAAACTCCAACTTTTTTTTTTTTACCTCTTCAAAACTCCACAATTTTTTTTTTTTTTTACCTCTTCAAAACTCCTAAATTTTTTATTTTTTTTTTACCTCTTCAAAACTCCAACATTGATTTTTTTGTTCGTTTTTTTACCTCTTCAAAACTCAAATTTTTTTTTTTTTTTTTACCTCTTCAAAACTCCAACATTTTTTTTTTTTTTTACCTCTTCAAAACTCCAACATTGATTTTTTGTTCCTTTTTTTACCTCTTCAAAACTCCTAAATTTTTTTTTTTTTTTTTTACCTCTTCAAAACTCCTACATTTTTTTTTTTTTTACCTCTTCAAAACTCCAACTTTTTTTTTTTTTTTTTTACCTCTTCAAAACTCCATTTTTTTTTTTTACCTCTTCAAAACTCCAACATTGATTTTTTGTTTCTTTTTTTACCTCTTCAAAACTCCAACTTTTTTTTTTTTTTTTTTACCTCTTCAAAACTCCATTTTTTTTTTTTACCTCTTCAAAACTCCAACATTGATTTTTTGTTCCTTTTTTTACCTCTTCAAAACTCCACAATTTTTTTTTTACCTCTTCAAAACTCCAACTTTTTTTTTTTTTTTACCTCTTCAAAACTCAATTTTTTTTTTTTTTTTTTTACCTCTTCAAAACTCCAACATTGATTTTTTGTTCCTTTTTTTACCTCTTCAAAACTCAATTTTTTTTTTTTTTTTTACCTCTTCAAAACTCCAACTTTTTTTTTTTTTTTACCTCTTCAAAACTCCACAATTTTTTTTTTTTTTTTTTTTACCTCTTCAAAACTCCAACTTTTTTTTTTTTTACCTCTTCAAAACTCCAACATTTTTTTTTTTACCTCTTCAAAACTCCAACATTGATTTTTTGTTCCTTTTTTTACCTCTTCAAAACTCCACAATTTTTTTTTATTTTTTTTTTTACCTCTTCAAAACTCCAACTTTTTTTTTTTTTTACCTCTTCAAAACTCCAACTTTTTTTTTTTTTTTTTTTACCTCTTCAAAACTCCAACATTGATTTTTTGTTCCTTTTTTTACCTCTTCAAAACTCCACAATTTTTTTTATTTTTTTTTTTTACCTCTTCAAAACTCCAACTTTTTTTTTTTTTTTTTTACCTCTTCAAAACTCCACAATTTTTTTTTTTTCTTTTTACCTCTTCAAAACTCCTAAATTTTTTTTTTTTTTTTTTACCTCTTCAAAACTCCAACATTTTTTTTTTTTACCTCTTCAAAACTCCAACATTGATTTTTTGTTCCTTTTTTTACCTCTTCAAAACTCCACAATTTTTTTTATATTTTTTTTTTACCTCTTCAAAACTCCAACTTTTTTTTTTTTTTTTTTACCTCTTCAAAACTCCAACATTGATTTTTTGTTCCTTTTTTTACCTCTTCAAAACTCCAAATTTTTTTTTTTTTACCTCTTCAAAACTCAACAATTTTTCTTTTTTTTTTTTTACCTCTTCAAAACTCCAATTTTTTTTTTTTTTTTTTTACCTCTTCAAAACTCCAATTTTTTTTTTTTTTTTTTACCTCTTCAAAACTCCAACTTTCTTTTTTTTTTTACCTCTTCAAAACTCCACAATTTTTTTTTTTTTTTTTTTTACCTCTTCAAAACTCCAACATTTTTTTTTTTTTTACCTCTTCAAAACTCCAACATTTTTTTTTTTTTTACCTCTTCAAAACTCCAATTTTTTTTTTTTTTTACCTCTTCAAAACTCCAACATTGATTTTTTGTTCCTTTTTTTACCTCTTCAAAACTCCAAATTTTTTTTTTTTTTTTTATCTCTTCAAAACTCCAACATTTTTTTTTTTTTACCTCTTCAAAACTCAAATTTTTTTTTTTTTTTACCTCTTCAAAACTCCACAATTTTTTTTTTCTTTTTACCTCTTCAAAACTCCTAAATTTTTTTTTTTTTTTTTTACTTCTTCAAAACTCCAACATTTTTTTTTTTTTACCTCTTCAAAACTCCAACATTGATTTTTTGTTCCTTTTTTTACCTCTTCAAAACTCCACAATTTTTTTTATATTTTTTTTTTACCTCTTCAAAACTCCAACTTTTTTTTTTTTTTTTTTTACCTCTTCAAAACTCCAACATTGATTTTTTGTTCCTTTTTTTACCTCTTCAAAACTCCAAATTTTTTTTTTTTACCTCTTCAAAACTCAACAATTTTTCTTTTTTTTTTTTTACCTCTTCAAAACTCCAATTTTTTTTTTTTTTTTTACCTCTTCAAAACTCCAATTTTTTTTTTTTTTAACTCTTCAAAACTCCAATTTTTTTTTTTTTTTACCTCTTCAAAACTCAATTTTTTTTTTTTTACCTCTTCAAAACTCTACAATTTTTTTTTTTTTTTTTTTTAACCTCTTCAAAACTCCAACTTTTTTTTTCTTTACCTCTTCAAAACTCCAACATTGATTTTTTGTTCCTTTTTTTACCTCTTCAAAACTCCACAATTTTTTTTATTTTTTTTTTTTACCTCTTCAAAACTCCAACATTTTTTTTTTTTTTACCTCTTCAAAACTCCAACATTGATTTTTTGTTCCTTTTTTTACCTCTTCAAAACTCCACAATTTTTTTTTTTTTTTTTTTTTTACCTCTTCAAAACTCCAACTTTTTATTTTTTTTACCTCTTCAAAACTCTACAATTTTTTTATTTTTTTTTTTACCTCTTCAAAACTCCAACATTTTTTTTTTTTTACCTCTTCAAAACTCCAACATTGATTTTTTGTTCCTTTTTTTACCTCTTCAAAACTCCAACTTTTTTTTTTTTTTTACCTCTTCAAAACTCAATTTTTTTTTTACCTCTTCAAAACTCCAACATTGATTTTTTGTTCCTTTTTTTACCTCTTCAAAACTCCTAATTTTTTTTTTTTTTTTTTACCTCTTCAAAACTCCAACTTTCTTTTTTTTTTTACCTCTTCAAAACTCCACAATTTTTTTTTTTTTTTTTTTTACCTCTTCAAAACTCCAACATTTTTTTTTTTTTTACCTCTTCAAAACTCCAACATTTTTTTTTTTTTTACCTCTTCAAAACTCCAACATTGATTTTTTGTTCCTTTTTTTACCTCTTCAAAACTCCAACATTGATTTTTTGTTCCTTTTTTTACCTCTTCAAAACTCCACAATTTTTTTTTATTTTTTTTTTTACCTCTTCAAAACTCCAACTTTTTTTTTTTTTTACCTCTTCAAAACTCCAACTTTTTTTTTTTTTTTTTTTACCTCTTCAAAACTCCAACATTGATTTTTTGTTCCTTTTTTTACCTCTTCAAAACTCCACAATTTTTTTTTTTTTTTTTTTTTACCTCTTCAAAACTCCAACTTTTTTTTTTTTTTTTTTTACCTCTTCAAAACTCCAACATTGATTTTTTGTTCCTTTTTTTACCTCTTCAAAACTCAATTTTTTTTTTTTTTTTTACCTCTTCAAAACTCCAACATTTTTTTTTTTTACCTCTTCAAAACTCCAACATTGATTTTTTGTTCCTTTTTTTACCTCTTCAAAACTCCACAATTTTTTTTTTTTTTTTTTTTACCTCTTCAAAACTCCAACTTTTTTTTTTTTTTTTTTTACCTCTTCAAAACTCCAACATTGATTTTTTGTTCCTTTTTTTACCTCTTCAAAACTCCAACATTGATTTTTTGTTCCTTTTTTTACCTCTTCAAAACTCAATTTTTTTTTTCTTTTTTACCTCTTCAAAACTCTACAATTTTTTTTTTTTTTTTTTTTACCTCTTCAAAACTCCAACTTTTTTTTTTTTTACCTCTTCAAAACTCCAACTTTTTTTTTTTTTTTACCTCTTCAAAACTCCATTTTTTTTTTTTTTTACCTCTTCAAAACTCCAACATTGATTTTTTGTTCCTTTTTTTACCTCTTCAAAACTCCAACTTTTTTTTTTTTTTTACCTCTTCAAAACTCAATTTTTTCTTTTTTTTTTTTTTACCTCTTCAAAACTCCAACATTGATTTTTTGTTCCTTTTTTTACCTCTTCAAAACTCCAAATTTTTTTTTTTTTTTTTTTTTACCTCTTCAAAACTCAATTTTTTTTTTTTTTTACCTCTTCAAAACTCCAACTTTTTTTTTTTTTTTACCTCTTCAAAACTCCAACTTTTTTTTTTTTTTACATCTTCAAAACTCCAACTTTTTTTTTTTTTTTTTACCTCTTCAAAACTCCAACATTGATTTTTTGTTCCTTTTTTTACCTCTTCAAAACTCCACAATTTTTTTTTTTTTTTTTTTTACCTCTTCAAAACTCCAACTTTTTTTTTTTTTACCTCTTCAAAACTCCAACTTTTTTTTTTTTTTTTTTTACCTCTTCAAAACTCCAACTTTTTTTTTTTTTACCTCTTCAAAACTCCAACTCCAACTTTTTTTTTTTTTTTTTTTACCGCTTCAAAACTCCAACATTGATTTTTTGTTCCTTTTTTTACCTCTTCAAAACTCCAAATTTTTTTTTTTTTTTTTTTTACCTCTTCAAAACTCAATTTTTTTTTTTTTTTTACCTCTTCAAAACTCCAACTTTTTTTTTTTTTTTACCTCTTCAAAACTCCAACTTTTTTTTTTTTTTACCTCTTCAAAACTCCAACTTTTTTTATTTTTTTTTTACCTCTTCAAAACTCCAACATTGATTTTTTGTTCCTTTTTTTACCTCTTCAAAACTCCAATTTTTTTTTTTTTTTACCTCTTCAAAACTCCACAATTTTTCTTTTTTTTTTTTTACCTCTTCAAAACTCCAACTTTTTTTTTTTTTTTTTTTACCTCTTCAAAACTCCACAATTTTTTTTATTTTTTTTTTTTACCTCTTCAAAACTCCAATTTTTTTTTTTTTTTACCTCTTCAAAACTCCAACATTGATTTTTTGTTCCTTTTTTTACCTCTTCAAAACTCCAACATTGATTTTTTGTTCCTTTTTTTACCTCTTCAAAACTCCAACATTGATTTTTTGTTCCTTTTTTTACCTCTTCAAAACTCAATTTTTTTTTTTTTTTTTTTACCTCTTCAAAACTCCAACTTTTTTTTTTTTTACCTCTTCAAAACTCCAACTTTTTTTTTTTTTTTTTTACCTCTTCAAAACTCCAACTTTTTATTTTTTTTTACCTCTTCAAAACTCTACAATTTTTTTTTTTACCTCTTCAAAACTCCATTTTTTTTTTTTTTACCTCTTCAAAACTCCAACATTGATTTTTTGTTCCTTTTTTTACCTCTTCAAAACTCCAACTTTTTTATTTTTTTTACCTCTTCAAAACTCAATTTTTTTTTTTTTTTTTTTTACCTCTTCAAAACTCCAACATTGATTTTTTGTTCCTTTTTTTACCTCTTCAAAACTCCAAATTTTTTTTTTTTTTTTTTTTTTACCTCTTCAAAACTCAATTTTTTTTTTTTTTTTACCTCTTCAAAACTCCAACTTTTTTTTTTTTTTTACCTCTTCAAAACTCCAACTTTTTTTTTTTTTTACCTCTTCAAAACTCCAACTTTTTTTTTTTTTTTTTTACCTCTTCAAAACTCCAACATTGATTTTTTGTTCCTTTTTTTACCTCTTCAAAACTCCACAATTTTTTTTTTTTTTTTTTTTTACCTCTTCAAAACTCCAACTTTTTTTTTTTTTACCTCTTCAAAACTCAATTTTTTTTAAATTTTTTTTTACCTCTTCAAAACTCCAACATTGATTTTTTGTTCCTTTTTTTACCTCTTCAAAACTCCAATTTTTTTTTTTTTTTACCTCTTCAAAACTCCACAATTTTTCTTTTTTTTTTTTTTACCTCTTCAAAACTCCAACTTTTTTTTTTTTTTTTTTTTACCTCTTCAAAACTCCACAATTTTTTTTATTTTTTTTTTTTACCTCTTCAAAACTCCAAATTCTTTTTTTTTTTACCTCTTCAAAACTCCAACATTGATTTTTTGTTCCTTTTTTTACCTCTTCAAAACTCCAAATTTTTTTTTTTTTTTTTATCTCTTCAAAACTCCAACATTTTTTTTTTTTTACCTCTTCAAAACTCAAATTTTTTTTTTTTTTACCTCTTCAAAACTCCACAATTTTTTTTTTCTTTTTACCTCTTCAAAACTCCTAAATTTTTTTTTTTTTTTTTTACCTCTTCAAAACTCCAACATTTTTTTTTTTTACCTCTTCAAAACTCCAACATTGATTTTTTGTTCCTTTTTTTACCTCTTCAAAACTCCACAATTTTTTTTATATTTTTTTTTTACCTCTTCAAAACTCCAACTTTTTTTTTTTTTTTTTTTACCTCTTCAAAACTCCAACATTGATTTTTTGTTCCTTTTTTTACCTCTTCAAAACTCCAAATTTTTTTTTTTTTACCTCTTCAAAACTCAACAATTTTTCTTTTTTTTTTTTTACCTCTTCAAAACTCCAATTTTTTTTTTTTTTTTTTTACCTCTTCAAAACTCCAATTTTTTTTTTTTTTAACTCTTCAAAACTCCAATTTTTTTTTTTTTTTACCTCTTCAAAACTCAATTTTTTTTTTTTTACCTCTTCAAAACTCCACAATTTTTTTTTTTTCTTTTTACCTCTTCAAAACTCCTAAATTTTTTTTTTTTTTTTTTACCTCTTCAAAACTCCAACATTTTTTTTTACCTCTTCAAAACTCCAACATTGATTTTTTGTTCCTTTTTTTACCTCTTCAAAACTCCACAATTTTTTTAATATTTTTTTTTTACCTCTTCAAAACTCCAACTTTTTTTTTTTTTTTTTTTACCTCTTCAAAACTCCAACATTGATTTTTTGTTCCTTTTTTTACCTCTTCAAAACTCCAAATTTTTTTTTTTTACCTCTTCAAAACTCCAACTTTTTTTTTTTTTTTTTTTACCTCTTCAAAACTCCAACATTGATTTTTTGTTCCTTTTTTTACCTCTTCAAAACTCCACAGTTTTTTTTTTGTTTTTTTTTACCTCTTCAAAACTCCAACTTTTTTTTTTTTTACCTCTTCAAAACTCAATTTTTTTTTTTTTTTTTTTTACCTCTTCAAAACTCCAACATTGATTTTTTGTTCCTTTTTTTACCTCTTCAAAACTCCAACTTTTTTTTTTTTTTACCTCTTCAAAACTCCAACTTTTTTTTTTTTTTTTTTTACCTCTTCAAAACTCCACAATTTTTTTTATATATTTTTTTTACCTCTTCAAAACTCCAACTTTTTTTTTTTTTTACCTCTTCAAAACTCCAACTTTTTTTTTTTTTTTTTTTACCTCTTCAAAACTCCAACATTGATTTTTTGTTCCTTTTTTTACCTCTTCAAAACTCCACAGTTTTTTTTTTTGTTTTTTTTTACCTCTTCAAAACTCCAACTTTTTTTTTTTTTACCTCTTCAAAACTCAATTTTTTTTTTTTTTTTTTTTTACCTCTTCAAAACTCCAACATTGATTTTTTGTTCCTTTTTTTACCTCTTCAAAACTCCAACTTTTTTTTTTTTTTTTTACCTCTTCAAAACTCCAACATTGATTTTTTGTTCCTTTTTTTACCTCTTCAAAACTCCACAATTTTTCTTTTTTTTTTTTTTACCTCTTCAAAACTCCAACTTTTTTTTTTTTTTTTTTTTACCTCTTCAAAACTCCACAATTTTTTTTATTTTTTTTTTTTACCTCTTCAAAACTCCAAATTCTTTTTTTTTTTACCTCTTCAAAACTCCAACATTGATTTTTTGTTCCTTTTTTTACCTCTTCAAAACTCCAAATTTTTTTTTTTTTTTTATCTCTTCAAAACTCCAACATTTTTTTTTTTTTACCTCTTCAAAACTCAAATTTTTTTTTTTTTTACCTCTTCAAAACTCCACAATTTTTTTTTTCTTTTTACCTCTTCAAAACTCCTAAATTTTTTTTTTTTTTTTTTACCTCTTCAAAACTCCAACATTTTTTTTTTTTACCTCTTCAAAACTCCAACATTGATTTTTTGTTCCTTTTTTTACCTCTTCAAAACTCCACAATTTTTTTTATATTTTTTTTTTACCTCTTCAAAACTCCAACTTTTTTTTTTTTTTTTTTTACCTCTTCAAAACTCCAACATTGATTTTTTGTTCCTTTTTTTACCTCTTCAAAACTCCAAATTTTTTTTTTTTTACCTCTTCAAAACTCAACAATTTTTCTTTTTTTTTTTTTACCTCTTCAAAACTCCAATTTTTTTTTTTTTTTTTTACCTCTTCAAAACTCCAATTTTTTTTTTTTTTAACTCTTCAAAACTCCAATTTTTTTTTTTTTTTACCTCTTCAAAACTCAATTTTTTTTTTTTTACCTCTTCAAAACTCCACAATTTTTTTTTTTTCTTTTTACCTCTTCAAAACTCCTAAATTTTTTTTTTTTTTTTTTACCTCTTCAAAACTCCAACATTTTTTTTTACCTCTTCAAAACTCCAACATTGATTTTTTGTTCCTTTTTTTACCTCTTCAAAACTCCACAATTTTTTTTATATTTTTTTTTTACCTCTTCAAAACTCCAACTTTTTTTTTTTTTTTTTTTACCTCTTCAAAACTCCAACATTGATTTTTTGTTCCTTTTTTTACCTCTTCAAAACTCCAAATTTTTTTTTTTTACCTCTTCAAAACTCCAACTTTTTTTTTTTTTTTTTTACCTCTTCAAAACTCCAACATTGATTTTTTGTTCCTTTTTTTACCTCTTCAAAACTCCACAGTTTTTTTTTTTGTTTTTTTTTACCTCTTCAAAACTCCAACTTTTTTTTTTTTTACCTCTTCAAAACTCAATTTTTTTTTTTTTTTTTTTTTACCTCTTCAAAACTCCAACATTGATTTTTTGTTCCTTTTTTTACCTCTTCAAAACTCCAACTTTTTTTTTTTTTTACCTCTTCAAAACTCCAACTTTTTTTTTTTTTTTTTTTACCTCTTCAAAACTCCACAATTTTTTTTATATATTTTTTTTACCTCTTCAAAACTCCAACTTTTTTTTTTTTTTACCTCTTCAAAACTCCAACTTTTTTTTTTTTTTTTTTACCTCTTCAAAACTCCAACATTGATTTTTTGTTCCTTTTTTTACCTCTTCAAAACTCCACAGTTTTTTTTTTTGTTTTTTTTTACCTCTTCAAAACTCCAACTTTTTTTTTTTTTACCTCTTCAAAACTCAATTTTTTTTTTTTTTTTTTTTTACCTCTTCAAAACTCCAACATTGATTTTTTGTTCCTTTTTTTACCTCTTCAAAACTCCAACTTTTTTTTTTTTTTACCTCTTCAAAACTCCAACTTTTTTTTTTTTTTTTTTTACCTCTTCAAAACTCCAACATTGATTTTTTGTTCCTTTTTTTACCTCTTCAAAACTCCACAATTTTTTTTTTACCTCTTCAAAACTCCAACTTTTTTTTTTTTTTTACCTCTTCAAAACTCAATTTTTTTTTATTTTTTTTTTACCTCTTCAAAACTCCAACATTGATTTTTTGTTCCTTTTTTTACCTCTTCAAAACTCAATTTTTTTTTTTTTTTACCTCTTCAAAACTCCAACTTTTTTTTTTTTTTTACCTCTTCAAAACTCCACAATTTTTTTTTTTTTTTTTTTTACCTCTTCAAAACTCCAACTTTTTTTTTTTTTACCTCTTCAAAACTCCAACATTTTTTTTTTTTACCTCTTCAAAACTCCAACATTGATTTTTTGTTCCTTTTTTTACCTCTTCAAAACTCCACAATTTTTTTTTATTTTTTTTTTTACCTCTTCAAAACTCCAACTTTTTTTTTTTTTTACCTCTTCAAAACTCCAACTTTTTTTTTTTTTTTTTTACCTCTTCAAAACTCCAACATTGATTTTTTGTTCCTTTTTTTACCTCTTCAAAACTCCACATTTTTTTTTATTTATTTTTTTTACCTCTTCAAAACTCCAACTTTTTTTTTTTTTTTTTTTACCTCTTCAAAACTCCAACATTGATTTTTTGTTCCTTTTTTTACCTCTTCAAAACTCAATTTTTTTTATTTTTTTTTTGTACCTCTTCAAAACTCCAACTTTTTTTTCTTTTTTTTTTACCTCTTCAAAACTCCAACATTGATTTTTTGTTCCTTTTTTTACCTCTTCAAAACTCAACAATTTTTTTTTTTTTTTTTTTACCTCTTCAAAACTCCAACTTTTTTTTTTTTTTTTTTTACCTCTTCAAAACTCCAACTTTTTATTTTTTTGTACCTCTTCAAAACTCTACAATTTTTTTTTTTACCTCTTCAAAACTCAATTTTTTTTTTTTTACCTCTTCAAAACTCCAACATTGATTTTTTGTTCCTTTTTTTACCTCTTCAAAACTCCAACATTGATTTTTTGTTCCTTTTTTTACCTCTTCAAAACTCCAAATTTTTTTTTTTTTTTTTTTTACCTCTTCAAAACTGAATTTTTTTTTTTTTTTACCTCTTCAAAACTCCAACTTTTTTTTTTTTTTTACCTCTTCAAAACTCCAACTTTTTTTTTTTTTTACCTCTTCAAAACTCCAACTTTTTTTTTTTTTTTTTTACCTCTTCAAAACTCCAACATTGATTTTTTGTTCCTTTTTTTACCTCTTCAAAACTCCACAATTTTTTTTTTTTTTTTTTTTTACCTCTTCAAAACTCCAACTTTTTTTTTTTTTACCTCTTCAAAACTCAATTTTTTTTTTTTTTTTTTTTACCTCTTCAAAACTCCAACATTGATTTTTTGTTCCTTTTTTTACCTCTTCAAAACTCCAAATTTTTTTTTTTTTTTTTTACCTCTTCAAAACTCCAAATTTTTTTTTTTTTTTTTTTACCTCTTCAAAACTCCAACTTTTTTTTTTTTTTTACCTCTTCAAAACTCAATTTTTTTTTTTTTTTTTTTTTTACCTCTTCAAAACTCCAACATTGATTTTTTGTTCCTTTTTTTACCTCTTCAAAACTCCAACTTTTTTTTTTTTTTACCTCTTCAAAACTCAATTTTTTTTTTTTTTTTTTTTACCTCTTCAAAACTCCAACATTGATTTTTTGTTCCTTTTTTTACCTCTTCAAAACTCAATTTTTTTTTTTTTTTTACCTCTTCAAAACTCCAACTTTTTTTTTTTTTTTACCTCTTCAAAACTCCACAATTTTTTTTTTTTTTTTTTTTACCTCTTCAAAACTCCAACTTTTTTTTTTTTTACCTCTTCAAAACTCCAACATTTTTTTTTTTTTACCTCTTCAAAACTCAATTTTTTTTTTTTTTTTTTGTTACCTCTTCAAAACTCCAACATTGATTTTTTGTTCCTTTTTTTACCTCTTCAAAACTCAATTTTTTTTTTTTTTTTACCTCTTCAAAACTCCAACTTTTTTTTTTTTTTTTTTTACCTCTTCAAAACTCCAACATTGATTTGTTGTTCCTTTTTTTACCTCTTCAAAACTCCACAATTTTTTTTTTTTTTTTTTTTTACCTCTTCAAAACTCCAACTTTTTTTTTTTTTTTTTTTACCTCTTCAAAACTCCAACATTGATTTTTTGTTCCTTTTTTTACCTCTTCAAAACTCCAACATTGATTTTTTGTTCCTTTTTTTACCTCTTCAAAACTCAATTTTTTTTTTCTTTTTTACCTCTTCAAAACTCTACAATTTTTTTTTTTTTTTTTTTACCTCTTCAAAACTCCAACTTTTTTTTTTTTTTACCTCTTCAAAACTCCAACTTTTTTTTTTTTTTTTTTTACCTCTTCAAAACTCCAACATTGATTTTTTGTTCCTTTTTTTACCTCTTCAAAACTCCAACATTGATTTTTTGTTCCTTTTTTTACCTCTTCAAAACTCAATTTTTTTTTTTTTTTTTTTTACCTCTTCAAAACTCCAACTTTTTTTTTTTTTACCTCTTCAAAACTCCAACTTTTTTTTTTTTTTTTTTACCTCTTCAAAACTCCAACTTTTTATTTTTTTTTACCTCTTCAAAACTCTACAATTTTTTTTTTTACCTCTTCAAAACTCCATTTTTTTTTTTTTTTTACCTCTTCAAAACTCCAACATTGATTTTTTGTTCCTTTTTTTACCTCTTCAAAACTCCAATTTTTTTTTTTTATTTTTTTTACCTCTTCAAAACTCAATTTTTTTCTTTTTTTTTTTTTTACCTCTTCAAAACTCCAACATTGATTTTTTGTTCCTTTTTTTACCTCTTCAAAACTCCACAATTTTTTTTTTTTTTTTTTTTACCTCTTCAAAACTCCAACTTTTTATTTTTTTTACCTCTTCAAAACTCAATTTTTTTTTTTTTTTTTACCTCTTCAAAACTCCAACTTTTTTTTTTTTTTTACCTCTTCAAAACTCCAACTTTTTTTTTTTTTTACCTCTTCAAAACTCCAACTTTTTTTTTTTTTTTTTTACCTCTTCAAAACTCCAACATTGATTTTTTGTTGCTTTTTTTACCTCTTCAAAACTCCACAATTTTTTTTTTTTTTTTTTTTTACCTCTTCAAAACTCCAACTTTTTTTTTTTTTACCTCTTCAAAACTCAATTTTTCTTTTTTTTTTTTTTACCTCTTCAAAACTCCAACTTTTTTTTTTTTTTTTTTTACCTCTTCAAAACTCCACAATTTTTTTTATTTATTTTTTTTACCTCTTCAAAACTCCAACATTGATTTTTTGTTACTTTTTTTACCTCTTCAAAACTCCAACATTGATTTTTTGTTCCTTTTTTTACCTCTTCAAAACTCCTAAATTTTTTTTTTTTTTTTTACCTCTTCAAAACTCCAACTTTCTTTTTTTTTTTACCTCTTCAAAACTCCAAATTTTTTTTTTTTTACCTCTTCAAAACTCCACAATTTTTTTTATATATTTTTTTTACCTCTTCAAAACTCCAACTTTTTTTTTTTTTTACCTCTTCAAAACTCCAACTTTTTTTTTTTTTTTTTTTACCTCTTCAAAACTCCAACATTGATTTTTTGTTCCTTTTTTTACCTCTTCAAAACTCCACAGTTTTTTTTTTTTTTTTTTTTTACCTCTTCAAAACTCCAACTTTTTTTTTTTTTACCTATTCAAAACTCAATTTTTTTTTTTTTTTTTTTTACCTCTTCAAAACTCCAACATTGATTTTTTGTTCCTTTTTTTACCTCTTCAAAACTCCAACTTTTTTTTTTTTTTACCTCTTCAAAACTCCAACTTTTTTTTTTTTTTTTTTACCTCTTCAAAACTCCAACATTGATTTTTTGTTCCTTTTTTTACCTCTTCAAAACTCCACAATTTTTTTTTACCTCTTCAAAACTCCAACTTTTTTTTTTTTTTTACCTCTTCAAAACTCAATTTTTTTTTTTTTTTTTTACCTCTTCAAAACTCCAACATTGATTTTTTGTTCCTTTTTTTACCTCTTCAAAACTCAATTTTTTTTTTTTTTTTTACCTCTTCAAAACTCCAACTTTTTTTTTTTTTTTACCTCTTCAAAACTCCACAATTTTTTTTTTTTTTTTTTTTACCTCTTCAAAACTCCAACTTTTTTTTTTTTTACCTCTTCAAAACTCCAACATTTTTTTTTTTTACCTCTTCAAAACTCCAACATTGATTTTTTGTTCCTTTTTTTACCTCTTCAAAACTCCACAATTTTTTTTTATTTTTTTTTTTACCTCTTCAAAACTCCAACTTTTTTTTTTTTTTACCTCTTCAAAACTCCAACTTTTTTTTTTTTTTTTTTACCTCTTCAAAACTCCAACATTGATTTTTTGTTCCTTTTTTTACCTCTTCAAAACTCCACAATTTTTTTTATTTTTTTTTTTTACCTCTTCAAAACTCCAACTTTTTTTTTTTTTTTTTTTACCTCTTCAAAACTCCACAATTTTTTTTTTTTCTTTTTACCTCTTCAAAACTCCTAAATTTTTTTTTTTTTTTTTTACCTCTTCAAAACTCCAACATTTTTTTTTTTTACCTCTTCAAAACTCCAACATTGATTTTTTGTTCCTTTTTTTACCTCTTCAAAACTCCACAATTTTTTTTATATTTTTTTTTTACCTCTTCAAAACTCCAACTTTTTTTTTTTTTTTTTTACCTCTTCAAAACTCCAACATTGATTTTTTGTTCCTTTTTTTACCTCTTCAAAACTCCAAATTTTTTTTTTTTTACCTCTTCAAAACTCAACAATTTTTCTTTTTTTTTTTTACCTCTTCAAAACTCCAATTTTTTTTTTTTTTTTTTACCTCTTCAAAACTCCAATTTTTTTTTTTTTAACTCTTCAAAACTCCAATTTTTTTTTTTTTTTACCTCTTCAAAACTCAATATTTTTTTTTTACCTCTTCAAAACTCCACAATTTTTTTTTTTCTTTTTACCTCTTCAAAACTCCTAAATTTTTTTTTTTTACCTCTTCAAAACTCCAACATTTTTTTTTTTTACCTCTTCAAAACTCCAACATTGATTTTTTGTTCCTTTTTTTACCTCTTCAAAACTCCACAATTTTTTTTTTTTTTTTTTTTTACCTCTTCAAAACTCCAACTTTTTTTTTTTTTTACCTCTTCAAAACTCCAACTTTTTTTTTTTTTTTTTTTACCTCTTCAAAACTCCAACATTGATTTTTTGTTCCTTTTTTTACCTCTTCAAAACTCAATTTTTTTTATTTTTTTTTTTTACCTCTTCAAAACTCCAACTTTTTTTTTTTTTACCTCTTCAAAACTCAATTATTTTTTTTTTTTTTTTTTACCTCTTCAAAACTCCAACATTGATTTTTTGTTCCTTTTTTTACCTCTTCAAAACTCCAAATTTTTTTTTTTTTTTTTTTTACCTCTTCAAAACTCCAAATTTTTTTTTTTTTTTTTTTTACCTCTTCAAAACTCCAACTTTTTTTTTTTTTTTACCTCTTCAAAACTCAATTTTTTTTTTTTTTTTTTTTTTACCTCTTCAAAACTCCAACATTGATTTTTTGTTCCTTTTTTTACCTCTTCAAAACTCCAAATTTTTTTTTTTTTTTTTTACCTCTTCAAAACTCCAAATTTTTTTTTTTTTTTTTTACCTCTTCAAAACTCCAACTTTTTTTTTTTTTTTCTTTACCTCTTCAAAACTCCAACATTGATTTTTTGTTCCTTTTTTTACCTCTTCAAAACTCCACAGTTTTTTTTTTGTTTTTTTTTTACCTCTTCAAAACTCCAACTTTTTTTTTTTTTACCTCTTCAAAACTCAATTTTTTTTTTATTTTTTTTTTACCTCTTCAAAACTCCAACATTGATTTTTTGTTCCTTTTTTTACCTCTTCAAAACTCCAACTTTTTTTTTTTTTACCTCTTCAAAACTCCAACTTTTTTTTTTTTTTTTTTACCTCTTCAAAACTCCAACATTGATTTTTTGTTCCTTTTTTTACCTCTTCAAAACTCCACAATTTTTTTTTTACCTCTTCAAAACTCCAACTTTTTTTTTTTTTTTACCTCTTCAAAACTCAATTTTTTTTTTTTTTTTTTTTACCTCTTCAAAACTCCAACATTGATTTTTTGTTCCTTTTTTTACCTCTTCAAAACTCAATTTTTTTTTTTTTTTTTACCTCTTCAAAACTCCAACTTTTTTTTTTTTTTTACCTCTTCAAAACTCCACAATTTTTTTTTTTTTTTTTTTTTACCTCTTCAAAACTCCAACTTTTTTTTTTTTTACCTCTTCAAAACTCCAACATTTTTTTTTTACCTCTTCAAAACTCCAACATTGATTTTTTGTTCCTTTTTTTACCTCTTCAAAACTCCACAATTTTTTTTTTTTTTTTTTTTTACCTCTTCAAAACTCCAACTTTTTTTTTTTTTTTTTTTACCTCTTCAAAACTCCAACATTGATTTTTTGTTCCTTTTTTTACCTCTTCAAAACTCCAACATTGATTTTTTGTTCCTTTTTTTACCTCTTCAAAACTCCAACTTTTTTTTTTTTTTTTTTTACCTCTTCAAAACTCCAACATTGATTTTTTGTTCCTTTTTTTACCTCTTCAAAACTCCAACATTGATTTTTTGTTCCTTTTTTTACCTCTTCAAAACTCAATTTTTTTTTATTTTTTTTTTACCTCTTCAAAACTCCAACTTTTTTTTTTTTTACCTCTTCAAAACTCCAACTTTTTTTTTTTTTTTTTTACCTCTTCAAAACTCCAACTTTTTATTTTTTTTTACCTCTTCAAAACTCTACAATTTTTTTTTTTACCTCTTCAAAACTCCATTTTTTTTTTTTTTTACCTCTTCAAAACTCCAACATTGATTTTTTGTTCCTTTTTTTACCTCTTCAAAACTCCAACTTTTTTATTTTTTTTACCTCTTCAAAACTCAATTTTTTCTTTTTTTTTTTTTTACCTCTTCAAAACTCCAACATTGATTTTTTGTTCCTTTTTTTACCTCTTCAAAACTCCAAATTTTTTTTTTTTTTTTTTTTTACCTCTTCAAAACTCAATTTTTTTTTTTTTTTTTACCTCTTCAAAACTCCAACTTTTTTTTTTTTTTACCTCTTCAAAACTCCAACTTTTTTTTTTTTTTACCTCTTCAAAACTCCAACATTGATTTTTTGTTCCTTTTTTTACCTCTTCAAAACTCCTAAATTTTTTATTTTTTTTTTACCTCTTCAAAACTCCAACTTTCTTTTTTTTTTTACCTCTTCAAAACTCCAAATTTTTTTTTTTTTACCTCTTCAAAACTCCACAATTTTTTTTATATATTTTTTTTACCTCTTCAAAACTCCAACTTTTCTTTTTTTTTTACCTCTTCAAAACTCCAACTTTTTTTTTTTTTTTTTTTACCTCTTCAAAACTCCAACATTGATTTTTTGTTCCTTTTTTTACCTCTTCAAATCTCCACAGTTTTTTTTTTTTTTTTTTTTACCTCTTCAAAACTCCAACTTTTTTTTTTTTTACCTCTTCAAAACTCAATTTTTTTTTTTTTTTTTTTACCTCTTCAAAACTCCAACATTGATTTTTTGTTCCTTTTTTTACCTCTTCAAAACTCCAACTTTTTTTTTTTTTTACCTCTTCAAAACTCCAACTTTTTTTTTTTTTTTTTTTACCTCTTCAAAACTCCAACATTGATTTTTTGTTCCTTTTTTTACCTCTTCAAAACTCCACAATTTTTTTTTTACCTCTTCAAAACTCCAACTTTTTTTTTTTTTTTACCTCTTCAAAACTCAATTTTTTTTTTTTTTTTTTACCTCTTCAAAACTCCAACATTGATTTTTTGTTCCTTTTTTTACCTCTTCAAAACTCAATTTTTTTTTTTTTTTTACCTCTTCAAAACTCCAACTTTTTTTTTTTTTTTACCTCTTCAAAACTCCACAATTTTTTTTTTTTTTTTTTTACCTCTTCAAAACTCCAACTTTTTTTTTTTTTACCTCTTCAAAACTCCAACATTTTTTTTTTTTACCTCTTCAAAACTCCAACATTGATTTTTTGTTCCTTTTTTTACCTCTTCAAAACTCCACAATTTTTTTTTTTTTTTTTTTTACCTCTTCAAAACTCCAACTTTTTTTTTTTTTTACCTCTTCAAAACTCCAACTTTTTTTTTTTTTTTACCTCTTCAAAACTCAATTTTTTTTTTTTTTTTTTTTTACCTCTTCAAAACTCCAACATTGATTTTTTGTTCCTTTTTTTACCTCTTCAAAACTCCAAATTTTTTTTTTTTTTTTTTTACCTCTTCAAAACTCCAAATTTTTTTTTTTTTTTTTTTACCTCTTCAAAACTCCAACTTTTTTTTTTTTTTTCTTTACCTCTTCAAAACTCCAACATTGATTTTTTGTTCCTTTTTTTACCTCTTCAAAACTCCACAGTTTTTTTTTTTTTTTTTTTTTACCTCTTCAAAACTCCAACTTTTTTTTTTTTTACCTCTTCAAAACTCAATTTTTTTTTTTTTTTTTTTTTACCTCTTCAAAACTCCAACATTGATTTTTTGTTCCTTTTTTTACCTCTTCAAAACTCCAACTTTTTTTTTTTTTACCTCTTCAAAACTCCAACTTTTTTTTTTTTTTACCTCTTCAAAACTCCACAATTTTTTTTTTTTTTTTTTTTACCTCTTCAAAACTCCAACTTTTTTTTTTTTTACCTCTTCAAAACTCCAACATTTTTTTTTTTACCTCTTCAAAACTCCAACATTGATTTTTTGTTCCTTTTTTTACCTCTTCAAAACTCCACAATTTTTTTTTTTTTTTTTTTTTACCTCTTCAAAACTCCAACTTTTTTTTTTTTTTACCTCTTCAAAACTCCAACTTTTTTTTTTTTTTACCTCTTCAAAACTCAATTTTTTTTTTTTTTTTTTTTACCTCTTCAAAACTCCAACATTGATTTTTTGTTCCTTTTTTTACCTCTTCAAAACTCCAAATTTTTTTATTTTTTTTTTACCTCTTCAAAACTCCAAATTTTTTTTTTTTTTTTTTTACCTCTTCAAAACTCCAACTTTTTTTTTTTTTTTCTTTACCTCTTCAAAACTCCAACATTGATTTTTTGTTCCTTTTTTTACCTCTTCAAAACTCCAAATTTTTTTTTTTTTTTTTTACCTCTTCAAAACTCCAAATTTTTTTTTTTTTTTTTTACCTCTTCAAAACTCCAAATTTTTTTTTTTTTTTTTTTACCTCTTCAAAACTCCAACTTTTTTTTTTTTTTTTTTTACCTCTTCAAAACTCCAACATTGATTTTTTGTTCCTTTTTTTACCTCTTCAAAACTCCACAGTTTTTTTTTTTTTTTTTTTTTACCTCTTCAAAACTCCAACTTTTTTTTTTTTTACCTCTTCAAAACTCAATTTTTTTTTTTTTTTTTTTTTTTTTTACCTCTTCAAAACTCCAACATTGATTTTTTGTTCCTTTTTTTACCTCTTCAAAACTCCAACTTTTTTTTTTTTTACCTCTTCAAAACTCCAACTTTTTTTTTTTTTTTTTTTACCTCTTCAAAACTCCAACATTGATTTTTTGTTCCTTTTTTTACCTCTTCAAAACTCCACAATTTTTTTTTTACCTCTTCAAAACTCCAACTTTTTTTTTTTTTTTACCTCTTCAAAACTCAATTTTTTTTTATTTTTTTTTTTACCTCTTCAAAACTCCAACATTGATTTTTTGTTCCTTTTTTTACCTCTTCAAAACTCAATTTTTTTTTTTTTTTTTACCTCTTCAAAACTCCAACTTTTTTTTTTTTTTTACCTCTTCAAAACTCCACAATTTTTTTTTTTTTTTTTTTTACCTCTTCAAAACTCCAACTTTTTTTTTTTTTACCTCTTCAAAACTCCAACATTTTTTTTTTTTACCTCTTCAAAACTCCAACATTGATTTTTTGTTCCTTTTTTTACCTCTTCAAAACTCCACAATTTTTTTTTTTTTTTTTTTTACCTCTTCAAAACTCCAACTTTTTTTTTTTTTTACCTCTTCAAAACTCCAACATTGATTTTTTGTTCCTTTTTTTACCTCTTCAAAACTCCAACTTTCTTTTTTTTTTTACCTCTTCAAAACTCCACAATTTTTTTTATATTTTTTTTTACCTCTTCAAAACTCCAACTTTTTTTTTTTTTTTACCTCTTCAAAACTCCACAAATTTTTTTATATTTTTTTTACCTCTTCAAAACTCCACAATTTTTTATTTATTTTTTTTACCTCTTCAAAACTCCACAATTTTTTTAATTTTTTTTTTACCTCTTCAAAACTCCAACATTTTTTTTTTTTTTTACCTCTTCAAAACTCTACAATTTTTTTTTTTTTTTTTTTTTTTTTACCTCTTCAAAACTCCAACATTGATTTTTTGTTCCTTTTTTTACCTCTTCAAAACTCCAACTTTTTTTTTTTTTACCTCTTCAAAACTCAATTTTTTTTTTTTTTTTTTTAACTCTTCAAAACTCCAACATTGATTTTTTGTTCCTTTTTTTACCTCTTCAAAACTCAATTTTTTTTTATTTTTTTTTTTACCTCTTCAAAACTCCAACATTGATTTTTTGTTCCTTTTTTTACCTCTTCAAAACTCCAATTTTTTTTTTTTTTTTTTTTTTACCTCTTCAAAACTCTTTTTTTTTTTTTTTTTTTACCTCTTCAAAACTCCAACTTTTTTTTTTTTTTTACCTCTTCAAAACTCCACAATTTTTTTTTTTTTTTTTTTTTACCTCTTCAAAACTCCAACTTTTTTTTTTTTTACCTCTTCAAAACTCCAACTTTTTATTTTTTTTTACCTCTTCAAAACTCTACAATTTTTTTTTTACCTCTTCAAAACTCCAACTTTTTTTTTTTTTTTTTTTACCTCTTCAAAACTCCAACATTGATTTTTTGTTCCTTTTTTTACCTCTTCAAAACTCCAACATTGATTTTTTGTTCCTTTTTTTACCTCTTCAAAACTCTTTTTTTTTTTTCTTTTTTACCTCTTCAAAACTCCACAATTTTTTTTTTTTTTTTTTTTTACCTCTTCAAAACTCCAACTTTTTTTTTTTTTTTTTTACCTCTTCAAAACTCCAACATTGATTTTTTGTTCCTTTTTTTACCTCTTCAAAACTCAATTTTTTTTTTCTTTTTTACCTCTTCAAAACTCTACAATTTTTTTTTTTTTTTTTTTACCTCTTCAAAACTCCAACTTTTTTTTTTTTTTACCTCTTCAAAACTCCAACTTTTTATTTTTTTTTACCTCTTCAAAACTCTACAATTTTTTTTTTTACCTCTTCAAAACTCCATTTTTTTTTTTTTTTACCTCTTCAAAACTCCAACATTGATTTTTTGTTCCTTTTTTTACCTCTTCAAAACTCCAACTTTTTTTTTTTTTTTACCTCTTCAAAACTCAATTTTTTCTTTTTTTTTTTTTTACCTCTTCAAAACTCCAACATTGATTTTTTGTTCCTTTTTTTACCTCTTCAAAACTCCAAATTTTTTTTTTTTTTTTTTTTACCTCTTCAAAACTCAATTTTTTTTTTTTTTTTTACCTCTTCAAAACTCCAACTTTTTTTTTTTTTTTACCTCTTCAAAACTCCAACTTTTTTTTTTTTTTACCTCTTCAAAACTCCAACTTTTTTTCTTTTTTTTTTTACCTCTTCAAAACTCCAACATTGATTTTTTGTTCCTTTTTTTACCTCTTCAAAACTCCACAATTTTTTTTTTTTTTTTTTTTTACCTCTTCAAAACTCCAACTTTTTTTTTTTTTTACCTCTTCAAAACTCCAACTTTTTTTTTTTTTTTTTTTACCTCTTCAAAACTCCAACTTTTTTTTTTTTTACCTCTTCAAAACTCCAACTTTTTTTTTTTTTTTTTTTACCTCTTCAAAACTCCATTTTTTAATTTTTTTTACCTCTTCAAAACTCCAACATTTTTTTTTTTTTTTACCTCTTCAAAACTCCAACATTGATTTTTTGTTCCTTTTTTTACCTCTTCAAAACTCCTAAATTTTTTTTTTTTTTTTTACCTCTTCAAAACTCCAACATTGATTTTTTGTTCCTTTTTTTACCTCTTCAAAACTCCAAATTTATTTTTAATTTTTTTTTTACCTCTTCAAAACTCCAACTTTTTTTTTTTTTTTTTTACCTCTTCAAAACTCCAACATTTTTTTTTTTTTTTACCTCTTCAAAACTCCAACATTGATTTTTTGTTCCTTTTTTTACCTCTTCACAACTCCTAAATTTTTTTTTTTTTTTTACCTCTTCAAAACTCCAACATTGATTTTTTGTTCCTTTTTTTACCTCTTCAAAACTCCAAATTTATTTTTAATTTTTTTTTTACCTCTTCAAAACTCCAACTTTTTTTTTTTTTTTTTTACCTCTTCAAAACTCCAATATATTTTTTTTTTTTACCTCTTCAAAACTCCAACTTTTTTTTTTTTACCTCTTCAAAACTCCACAATTTTTTTTTTTTTTTACCTCTTCAAAACTCCTAAATTTTTTATTTTTTTTTTACCTCTTCAAAACTCCAACATTGATTTTTTGTTCGTTTTTTTACCTCTTCAAAACTCAAATTTTTTTTTTTTTTTTTACCTCTTCAAAACTCCAACATTTTTTTTTTTTTTTACCTCTTCAAAACTCCAACATTGATTTTTTGTTCCTTTTTTTACCTCTTCAAAACTCCTAAATTTTTTTTTTTTTTTTTTACCTCTTCAAAACTCCTACATTTTTTTTTTTTTTACCTCTTCAAAACTCCAACTTTTTTTTTTTTTTTTTTACCTCTTCAAAACTCCATTTTTTTTTTTTACCTCTTCAAAACTCCAACATTGATTTTTTGTTTCTTTTTTTACCTCTTCAAAACTCCAACTTTTTTTTTTTTTTTTTTACCTCTTCAAAACTCCATTTTTTTTTTTTACCTCTTCAAAACTCCAACATTGATTTTTTGTTCCTTTTTTTACCTCTTCAAAACTCCACAATTTTTTTTTTACCTCTTCAAAACTCCAACTTTTTTTTTTTTTTTACCTCTTCAAAACTCAATTTTTTTTTTTTTTTTTTTACCTCTTCAAAACTCCAACATTGATTTTTTGTTCCTTTTTTTACCTCTTCAAAACTCAATTTTTTTTTTTTTTTTTACCTCTTCAAAACTCCAACTTTTTTTTTTTTTTTACCTCTTCAAAACTCCACAATTTTTTTTTTTTTTTTTTTTACCTCTTCAAAACTCCAACTTTTTTTTTTTTTACCTCTTCAAAACTCCAACATTTTTTTTTTTTACCTCTTCAAAACTCCAACATTGATTTTTTGTTCCTTTTTTTACCTCTTCAAAACTCCACAATTTTTTTTTATTTTTTTTTTTACCTCTTCAAAACTCCAACTTTTTTTTTTTTTTACCTCTTCAAAACTCCAACTTTTTTTTTTTTTTTTTTTACCTCTTCAAAACTCCAACATTGATTTTTTGTTCCTTTTTTTACCTCTTCAAAACTCCACAATTTTTTTTATTTTTTTTTTTTACCTCTTCAAAACTCCAACTTTTTTTTTTTTTTTTTTTACCTCTTCAAAACTCCACAATTTTTTTTTTTTCTTTTTACCTCTTCAAAACTCCTAAATTTTTTTTTTTTTTTTTTACCTCTTCAAAACTCCAACATTTTTTTTTTTTACCTCTTCAAAACTCCAACATTGATTTTTTGTTCCTTTTTTTACCTCTTCAAAACTCCACAATTTTTTTTATATTTTTTTTTTACCTCTTCAAAACTCCAACTTTTTTTTTTTTTTTTTTTACCTCTTCAAAACTCCAACATTGATTTTTTGTTCCTTTTTTTACCTCTTCAAAACTCCAAATTTTTTTTTTTTTACCTCTTCAAAACTCAACAATTTTTCTTTTTTTTTTTTTACCTCTTCAAAACTCCAATTTTTTTTTTTTTTTTTTTTACCTCTTCAAAACTCCAATTTTTTTTTTTTTAACTCTTCAAAACTCCAATTTTTTTTTTTTTTTACCTCTTCAAAACTCAATATTTTTTTTTTTACCTCTTCAAAACTCCACAATTTTTTTTTTTCTTTTTACCTCTTCAAAACTCCTAAATTTTTTTTTTTTACCTCTTCAAAACTCCAACATTTTTTTTTTTTACCTCTTCAAAACTCCAACATTGATTTTTTGTTCCTTTTTTTACCTCTTCAAAACTCCACAATTTTTTTTTTTTTTTTTTTTTACCTCTTCAAAACTCCAACTTTTTTTTTTTTTTACCTCTTCAAAACTCCAACTTTTTTTTTTTTTTTTTTTACCTCTTCAAAACTCCAACATTGATTTTTTGTTCCTTTTTTTACCTCTTCAAAACTCAATTTTTTTTATTTTTTTTTTTTACCTCTTCAAAACTCCAACTTTTTTTTTTTTACCTCTTCAAAACTCAATTATTTTTTTTTTTTTTTTTTACCTCTTCAAAACTCCAACATTGATTTTTTGTTCCTTTTTTTACCTCTTCAAAACTCCAAATTTTTTTTTTTTTTTTTTTACCTCTTCAAAACTCCAAATTTTTTTTTTTTTTTTTTTACCTCTTCAAAACTCCAACTTTTTTTTTTTTTTTACCTCTTCAAAACTCAATTTTTTTTTTTTTTTTTTTTTTACCTCTTCAAAACTCCAACATTGATTTTTTGTTCCTTTTTTTACCTCTTCAAAACTCCAAATTTTTTTTTTTTTTTTTTTACCTCTTCAAAACTCCAAATTTTTTTTTTTTTTTTTTTACCTCTTCAAAACTCCAACTTTTTTTTTTTTTTCTTTACCTCTTCAAAACTCCAACATTGATTTTTTGTTCCTTTTTTTACCTCTTCAAAACTCCAAATTTTTTTATTTTTTTTTTACCTCTTCAAAACTCCAAATTTTTTTTTTTTTTTTTTTACCTCTTCAAAACTCCAAATTTTTTTTTTTTTTTTTTTACCTCTTCAAAACTCCAACTTTTTTTTTTTTTTTTTTTACCTCTTCAAAACTCCAACATTGATTTTTTGTTCCTTTTTTTACCTCTTCAAAACTCCACAGTTTTTTTTTTGTTTTTTTTTTACCTCTTCAAAACTCCAACTTTTTTTTTTTTTACCTCTTCAAAACTCAATTTTTTTTTTATTTTTTTTTTACCTCTTCAAAACTCCAACATTGATTTTTTGTTCCTTTTTTTACCTCTTCAAAACTCCAACTTTTTTTTTTTTTACCTCTTCAAAACTCCAACTTTTTTTTTTTTTTTTTTACCTCTTCAAAACTCCAACATTGATTTTTTGTTCCTTTTTTTACCTCTTCAAAACTCCACAATTTTTTTTTTACCTCTTCAAAACTCCAACTTTTTTTTTTTTTTTACCTCTTCAAAACTCAATTTTTTTTTTTTTTTTTTTACCTCTTCAAAACTCCAACATTGATTTTTTGTTCCTTTTTTTACCTCTTCAAAACTCAATTTTTTTTTTTTTTTTACCTCTTCAAAACTCCAACTTTTTTTTTTTTTTTACCTCTTCAAAACTCCACAATTTTTTTTTTTTTTTTTTTTTACCTCTTCAAAACTCCAACTTTTTTTTTTTTACCTCTTCAAAACTCCAACATTTTTTTTTTACCTCTTCAAAACTCCAACATTGATTTTTTGTTCCTTTTTTTACCTCTTCAAAACTCCACAATTTTTTTTTTTTTTTTTTTTTACCTCTTCAAAACTCCAACTTTTTTTTTTTTTTTTTTTACCTCTTCAAAACTCCAACATTGATTTTTTGTTCCTTTTTTTACCTCTTCAAAACTCCAACATTGATTTTTTGTTCCTTTTTTTACCTCTTCAAAACTCCAACTTTTTTTTTTTTTTTTTTTACCTCTTCAAAACTCCAACATTGATTTTTTGTTCCTTTTTTTACCTCTTCAAAACTCCAACATTGATTTTTTGTTCCTTTTTTTACCTCTTCAAAACTCAATTTTTTTTTATTTTTTTTTTACCTCTTCAAAACTCCAACTTTTTTTTTTTTTACCTCTTCAAAACTCCAACTTTTTTTTTTTTTTTTTTACCTCTTCAAAACTCCAACTTTTTATTTTTTTTTACCTCTTCAAAACTCTACAATTTTTTTTTTTACCTCTTCAAAACTCCATTTTTTTTTTTTTTTACCTCTTCAAAACTCCAACATTGATTTTTTGTTCCTTTTTTTACCTCTTCAAAACTCCAACTTTTTTATTTTTTTTACCTCTTCAAAACTCAATTTTTTCTTTTTTTTTTTTTTACCTCTTCAAAACTCCAACATTGATTTTTTGTTCCTTTTTTTACCTCTTCAAAACTCCAAATTTTTTTTTTTTTTTTTTTTTACCTCTTCAAAACTCAATTTTTTTTTTTTTTTTTACCTCTTCAAAACTCCAACTTTTTTTTTTTTTTACCTCTTCAAAACTCCAACTTTTTTTTTTTTTTACCTCTTCAAAACTCCAACTTTTTTTTTTTTTTTTTTACCTCTTCAAAACTCCAACATTGATTTTTTGTTGCTTTTTTTACCTCTTCAAAACTCCACAATTTTTTTTTTTTTTTTTTTTACCTCTTCAAAACTCCAACTTTTTTTTTTTTTACCTCTTCAAAACTCAATTTTTCTTTTTTTTTTTTTTACCTCTTCAAAACTCCAACTTTTTTTTTTTTTTTTTTTTACCTCTTCAAAACTCCACAATTTTTTTTATTTATTTTTTTTACCTCTTCAAAACTCCAACATTGATTTTTTGTTACTTTTTTTACCTCTTCAAAACTCCAACATTGATTTTTTGTTCCTTTTTTTACCTCTTCAAAACTCCTAAATTTTTTATTTTTTTTTTACCTCTTCAAAACTCCAACTTTCTTTTTTTTTTTACCTCTTCAAAACTCCAAATTTTTTTTTTTTTACCTCTTCAAAACTCCACAATTTTTTTTATATATTTTTTTTACCTCTTCAAAACTCCAACTTTTCTTTTTTTTTTACCTCTTCAAAACTCCAACTTTTTTTTTTTTTTTTTTTACCTCTTCAAAACTCCAACATTGATTTTTTGTTCCTTTTTTTACCTCTTCAAATCTCCACAGTTTTTTTTTTTTTTTTTTTTACCTCTTCAAAACTCCAACTTTTTTTTTTTTTACCTCTTCAAAACTCAATTTTTTTTTTTTTTTTTTTTACCTCTTCAAAACTCCAACATTGATTTTTTGTTCCTTTTTTTACCTCTTCAAAACTCCAACTTTTTTTTTTTTTTACCTCTTCAAAACTCCAACTTTTTTTTTTTTTTTTTTTACCTCTTCAAAACTCCAACATTGATTTTTTGTTCCTTTTTTTACCTCTTCAAAACTCCACAATTTTTTTTTTACCTCTTCAAAACTCCAACTTTTTTTTTTTTTTTACCTCTTCAAAACTCAATTTTTTTTTTTTTTTTTTACCTCTTCAAAACTCCAACATTGATTTTTTGTTCCTTTTTTTACCTCTTCAAAACTCAATTTTTTTTTTTTTTTACCTCTTCAAAACTCCAACTTTTTTTTTTTTTTTACCTCTTCAAAACTCCACAATTTTTTTTTTTTTTTTTTTTACCTCTTCAAAACTCCAACTTTTTTTTTTTTTACCTCTTCAAAACTCCAACATTTTTTTTTTTTACCTCTTCAAAACTCCAACATTGATTTTTTGTTCCTTTTTTTACCTCTTCAAAACTCCACAATTTTTTTTTTTTTTTTTTTTACCTCTTCAAAACTCCAACTTTTTTTTTTTTTTACCTCTTCAAAACTCCAACTTTTTTTTTTTTTTTACCTCTTCAAAACTCAATTTTTTTTTTTTTTTTTTTTTTACCTCTTCAAAACTCCAACATTGATTTTTTGTTCCTTTTTTTACCTCTTCAAAACTCCAAATTTTTTTTTTTTTTTTTTTACCTCTTCAAAACTCCAAATTTTTTTTTTTTTTTTTTTACCTCTTCAAAACTCCAACTTTTTTTTTTTTTTCTTTACCTCTTCAAAACTCCAACATTGATTTTTTGTTCCTTTTTTTACCTCTTCAAAACTCCAAATTTTTTTTTTTTTTTTTTACCTCTTCAAAACTCCAATTTTTTTTTTTTTTTTTTTACCTCTTCAAAACTCCAAATTTTTTTTTTTTTTTTTTTACCTCTTCAAAACTCCAACTTTTTTTTTTTTTTTTTTTACCTCTTCAAAACTCCAACATTGATTTTTTGTTCCTTTTTTTACCTCTTCAAAACTCCACAGTTTTTTTTTTTTTTTTTTTTTACCTCTTCAAAACTCCAACTTTTTTTTTTTTTACCTCTTCAAAACTCAATTTTTTTTTTTTTTTTTTTTACCTCTTCAAAACTCCAACATTGATTTTTTGTTCCTTTTTTTACCTCTTCAAAACTCCAACTTTTTTTTTTTTTACCTCTTCAAAACTCCAACTTTTTTTTTTTTTTTACCTCTTCAAAACTCCACAATTTTTTTTTTTTTTTTTTTTACCTCTTCAAAACTCCAACTTTTTTTTTTTTTACCTCTTCAAAACTCCAACATTTTTTTTTTTACCTCTTCAAAACTCCAACATTGATTTTTTGTTCCTTTTTTTACCTCTTCAAAACTCCACAATTTTTTTTTTTTTTTTTTTTACCTCTTCAAAACTCCAACTTTTTTTTTTTTTTACCTCTTCAAAACTCCAACTTTTTTTTTTTTTTACCTCTTCAAAACTCAATTTTTTTTTTTTTTTTTTTTACCTCTTCAAAACTCCAACATTGATTTTTTGTTCCTTTTTTTACCTCTTCAAAACTCCAAATTTTTTTATTTTTTTTTTACCTCTTCAAAACTCCAAATTTTTTTTTTTTTTTTTTACCTCTTCAAAACTCCAACTTTTTTTTTTTTTTTCTTTACCTCTTCAAAACTCCAACATTGATTTTTTGTTCCTTTTTTTACCTCTTCAAAACTCCAAATTTTTTTTTTTTTTTTTTACCTCTTCAAAACTCCAAATTTTTTTTTTTTTTTTTTACCTCTTCAAAACTCCAAATTTTTTTTTTTTTTTTTTTACCTCTTCAAAACTCCAACTTTTTTTTTTTTTTTTTTTACCTCTTCAAAACTCCAACATTGATTTTTTGTTCCTTTTTTTACCTCTTCAAAACTCCACAGTTTTTTTTTTTTTTTTTTTTTACCTCTTCAAAACTCCAACTTTTTTTTTTTTTACCTCTTCAAAACTCAATTTTTTTTTTTTTTTTTTTTTTTTTACCTCTTCAAAACTCCAACATTGATTTTTTGTTCCTTTTTTTACCTCTTCAAAACTCCAACTTTTTTTTTTTTTACCTCTTCAAAACTCCAACTTTTTTTTTTTTTTTTTTTACCTCTTCAAAACTCCAACATTGATTTTTTGTTCCTTTTTTTACCTCTTCAAAACTCCACAATTTTTTTTTTACCTCTTCAAAACTCCAACTTTTTTTTTTTTTTTACCTCTTCAAAACTCAATTTTTTTTTTTTTTTTTTTTACCTCTTCAAAACTCCAACATTGATTTTTTGTTCCTTTTTTTACCTCTTCAAAACTCAATTTTTTTTTTTTTTTTTACCTCTTCAAAACTCCAACTTTTTTTTTTTTTTTACCTCTTCAAAACTCCACAATTTTTTTTTTTTTTTTTTTTACCTCTTCAAAACTCCAACTTTTTTTTTTTTTACCTCTTCAAAACTCCAACATTTTTTTTTTTACCTCTTCAAAACTCCAACATTGATTTTTTGTTCCTTTTTTTACCTCTTCAAAACTCCACAATTTTTTTTTTTTTTTTTTTTTACCTCTTCAAAACTCCAACTTTTTTTTTTTTTTACCTCTTCAAAACTCCAACATTGATTTTTTGTTCCTTTTTTTACCTCTTCAAAACTCCAACTTTCTTTTTTTTTTTACCTCTTCAAAACTCCACAATTTTTTTTATATTTTTTTTTTACCTCTTCAAAACTCCAACTTTTTTTTTTTTTTTACCTCTTCAAAACTCCACAAATTTTTTTATATTTTTTTTACCTCTTCAAAACTCCACAATTTTTTATTTATTTTTTTTACCTCTTCAAAACTCCACAATTTTTTTAATTTTTTTTTTACCTCTTCAAAACTCCAACATTTTTTTTTTTTTTTACCTCTTCAAAACTCTACAATTTTTTTTTTTTTTTTTTTTTTTTTACCTCTTCAAAACTCCAACATTGATTTTTTGTTCCTTTTTTTACCTCTTCAAAACTCCAACTTTTTTTTTTTTTACCTCTTCAAAACTCAATTTTTTTTTTTTTTTTTTTACCTCTTCAAAACTCCAACATTGATTTTTTGTTCCTTTTTTTACCTCTTCAAAACTCAATTTTTTTTTTTTTTTTTTTTACCTCTTCAAAACTCCAACATTGATTTTTTGTTCCTTTTTTTACCTCTTCAAAACTCCAATTTTTTTTTTTTTTTTTTTTTTACCTCTTCAAAACTCTTTTTTTTTTTTTTTTTTTACCTCTTCAAAACTCCAACTTTTTTTTTTTTTTTACCTCTTCAAAACTCCACAATTTTTTTTTTTTTTTTTTTTTACCTCTTCAAAACTCCAACTTTTTTTTTTTTTACCTCTTCAAAACTCCAACTTTTTATTTTTTTTTACCTCTTCAAAACTCTACAATTTTTTTTTTACCTCTTCAAAACTCCAACTTTTTTTTTTTTTTTTTTTACCTCTTCAAAACTCCAACATTGATTTTTTGTTCCTTTTTTTACCTCTTCAAAACTCCAACATTGATTTTTTGTTCCTTTTTTTACCTCTTCAAAACTCTTTTTTTTTTTTCTTTTTTACCTCTTCAAAACTCCACAATTTTTTTTTTTTTTTTTTTTTACCTCTTCAAAACTCCAACTTTTTTTTTTTTTTTTTTACCTCTTCAAAACTCCAACATTGATTTTTTGTTCCTTTTTTTACCTCTTCAAAACTCAATTTTTTTTTTCTTTTTTACCTCTTCAAAACTCTACAATTTTTTTTTTTTTTTTTTTTACCTCTTCAAAACTCCAACTTTTTTTTTTTTTTACCTCTTCAAAACTCCAACTTTTTATTTTTTTTTACCTCTTCAAAACTCTACAATTTTTTTTTTTACCTCTTCAAAACTCCATTTTTTTTTTTTTTTACCTCTTCAAAACTCCAACATTGATTTTTTGTTCCTTTTTTTACCTCTTCAAAACTCCAACTTTTTTTTTTTTTTTACCTCTTCAAAACTCAATTTTTTCTTTTTTTTTTTTTTACCTCTTCAAAACTCCAACATTGATTTTTTGTTCCTTTTTTTACCTCTTCAAAACTCCAAATTTTTTTTTTTTTTTTTTTTACCTCTTCAAAACTCAATTTTTTTTTTTTTTTTTACCTCTTCAAAACTCCAACTTTTTTTTTTTTTTTACCTCTTCAAAACTCCAACTTTTTTTTTTTTTTACCTCTTCAAAACTCCAACTTTTTTTTTTTTTTTTTACCTCTTCAAAACTCCAACATTGATTTTTTGTTCCTTTTTTTACCTCTTCAAAACTCCACAATTTTTTTTTTTTTTTTTTTTTACCTCTTCAAAACTCCAACTTTTTTTTTTTTTTACCTCTTCAAAACTCCAACTTTTTTTTTTTTTTTTTTTACCTCTTCAAAACTCCAACTTTTTTTTTTTTTACCTCTTCAAAACTCCAACTTTTTTTTTTTTTTTTTTTACCTCTTCAAAACTCCATTTTTTAATTTTTTTTACCTCTTCAAAACTCCAACATTTTTTTTTTTTTTTACCTCTTCAAAACTCCAACATTGATTTTTTGTTCCTTTTTTTACCTCTTCAAAACTCCTAAATTTTTTTTTTTTTTTTTACCTCTTCAAAACTCCAACATTGATTTTTTGTTCCTTTTTTTACCTCTTCAAAACTCCAAATTTATTTTTAATTTTTTTTTTACCTCTTCAAAACTCCAACTTTTTTTTTTTTTTTTTTACCTCTTCAAAACTCCAACATTTTTTTTTTTTTTTACCTCTTCAAAACTCCAACATTGATTTTTTGTTCCTTTTTTTACCTCTTCACAACTCCTAAATTTTTTTTTTTTTTTTACCTCTTCAAAACTCCAACATTGATTTTTTGTTCCTTTTTTTACCTCTTCAAAACTCCAAATTTATTTTTAATTTTTTTTTTACCTCTTCAAAACTCCAACTTTTTTTTTTTTTTTTTTACCTCTTCAAAACTCCAATATATTTTTTTTTTTTACCTCTTCAAAACTCCAACTTTTTTTTTTTTACCTCTTCAAAACTCCACAATTTTTTTTTTTTTTTACCTCTTCAAAACTCCTAAATTTTTTTTTTTTTTTTACCTCTTCAAAACTCCAACATTGATTTTTTGTTCGTTTTTTTACCTCTTCAAAACTCAAATTTTTTTTTTTTTTTTACCTCTTCAAAACTCCAACATTTTTTTTTTTTTTTACCTCTTCAAAACTCCAACATTGATTTTTTGTTCCTTTTTTTACCTCTTCAAAACTCCTAAATTTTTTTTTTTTTTTTTTACCTCTTCAAAACTCCTACATTTTTTTTTTTTTTACCTCTTCAAAACTCCAACTTTTTTTTTTTTTTTTTTACCTCTTCAAAACTCCATTTTTTTTTTTTACCTCTTCAAAACTCCAACATTGATTTTTTGTTTCTTTTTTTACCTCTTCAAAACTCAAACTTTTTTTTTTTTTTTTTACCTCTTCAAAACTCCAACATTTTTTTTTTTTTTACCTCTTCAAAACTCCAACATTGATTTTTTGTTCCTTTTTTTACCTCTTCAAAACTCCAAATTTATTTTTAATTTTTTTTTTACCTCTTCAAAACTCCAACTTTTTTTTTTTTTTTTTACCTCTTCAAAACTCCTAATTTTTTTTTTTTTTTTTTACCTCTTCAAAACTCCAACATTTTTTTTTTTTTTTACCTCTTCAAAACTCCAACATTGATTTTTTGTTCCTTTTTTTACCTCTTCAAAACTCCAAATTTTTTTTTTTAATTTTTTTTACCTCTTCAAAACTCTTTTTTTTTTTTACCTCTTCAAAACTCCAACTTCATTTTTTTTTTTTTTACCTCTTCAAAACTCCAACATTGATTTTTTGTTCCTTTTTTTACCTCTTCAAAACTCCACAATTTTTTTTTTTTTTTTTTTTTACCTTTTCAAAACTCCAACATTGATTTTTTGTTTCTTTTTTTATCTCTTCAAAACTCCATTTTTTTTTTTTTTTACCTCTTCAAAACTCCAACATTGATTTTTTGTTTCTTTTTTTACCTCTTCAAATCTCAAACTTTTTTTTTTTTTTTTACCTCTTCAAAACTCCAACATTTTTTTTTTTTTTACCTCTTCAAAACTCCAACTTTTTTTTTTTTTTACTTCTTCAAATCTCAATTTTTTTTTTTTTTTTTTTTTACCTCTTCAAAACTCCAACATTGATTTTTTGTTCCTTTTTTTACCTCTTCAAAACTCCAACTTTTTTTTTTTTTTTTACCTCTTCAAAACTCAATTTTTTTTTTTACCTCTTCAAAACTCCAACATTGATTTTTTGTTCCTTTTTTTACCTCTTCAAAACTCCAAATTTGTTTTTTTAATTTTTTTTACCTCTTCAAAACTCTTTTTTTTTTTTACCTCTTCAAAACTCCAACATTTTTTTTTTTTTTTACCTCTTCAAAACTCCAACATTGATTTTTTGTTCCTTTTTTTACCTCTTCAAAACTCCAAATTTATTTTTAATTTTTTTTTACCTCTTCAAAACTCAAACTTTTTTTTTTTTTTTTTACCTCTTCAAAACTCCAACATTTTTTTTTTTTTTTACCTCTTCAAAACTCCAACATTGATTTTTTGTTCCTTTTTTTACCTCTTCAAAACTCCAAATTTATTTTTAATTTTTTTTTTACCTCTTCAAAACTCCAACATTTTTTATTTTTTTTTTACCTCTTCAAAACTCCAACATTTTTTTTTTTTTTACCACTTCAAAACTCCAAAATTGATTTTTTGTTTCTTTTTTTATCTCTTCAAAACTCCAATATATTTTTTTTTTTTTACCTCTTCAAAACTCCAACTTTTTTTTTTTTTACCTCTTCAAAACTCAATTTTTTTTTTTTTTTTTTTTACCTCTTCAAAACTCCAACATTGATTTTTTGTTCCTTTTTTTACCTCTTCAAAACTCCAACTTTTTTTTTTTTTACCTCTTCAAAACTCCAACTTTTTTTTTTTTTTTTTTACCTCTTCAAAACTCCAACATTGATTTTTTGTTCCTTTTTTTACCTCTTCAAAACTCCACAATTTTTTTTTTACCTCTTCAAAACTCCAACTTTTTTTTTTTTTTTACCTCTTCAAAACTCAATTCTTTTTTTTTTTTTTTTTTACCTCTTCAAAACTCCAACATTGATTTTTTGTTCCTTTTTTTACCTCTTCAAAACTCAATTTTTTTTTTTTTTTTTACCTCTTCAAAACTCCAACTTTTTTTTTTTTTTTACCTCTTCAAAACTCCACAATTTTTTTTTTTTTTTTTTTTTACCTCTTCAAAACTCCAACTTTTTTTTTTTTTACCTCTTCAAAACTCCAACATTTTTTTTTTTTACCTCTTCAAAACTCCAACATTGATTTTTTGTTCCTTTTTTTACCTCTTCAAAACTCCACAATTTTTTTTTTTTTTTTTTTTACCTCTTCAAAACTCCAACTTTTTTTTTTTTTTACCTCTTCAAAACTCCAACATTGATTTTTTGTTCCTTTTTTTACCTCTTCAAAACTCCAACATTGATTTTTTGTTCCTTTTTTTACCTCTTCAAAACTCCTAAATTTTTTTTTTTTTTTTTACCTCTTCAAAACTCCAACTTTCTTTTTTTTTTTACCTCTTCAAAACTCCACAATTTTTTTTATATTTTTTTTTTACCTCTTCAAAACTCCAACTTTTTTTTTTTTTTTACCTCTTCAAAACTCCACAAATTTTTTTATATTTTTTTTACCTCTTCAAAACTCCACAATTTTTTATTTATTTTTTTTACCTCTTCAAAACTCCACAATTTTTTTAATTTTTTTTTTACCTCTTCAAAACTCCAACATTTTTTTTTTTTTTTACCTCTTCAAAACTCTACAATTTTTTTTTTTTTTTTTTTTTTTTTACCTCTTCAAAACTCCAACATTGATTTTTTGTTCCTTTTTTTACCTCTTCAAAACTCCAACTTTTTTTTTTTTTACCTCTTCAAAACTCAATTTTTTTTTTTTTTTTTTTACCTCTTCAAAACTCCAACATTGATTTTTTGTTCCTTTTTTTACCTCTTCAAAACTCAATTTTTTTTTTTTTTTTTTTTTACCTCTTCAAAACTCCAACATTGATTTTTTGTTCCTTTTTTTACCTCTTCAAAACTCCAATTTTTTTTTTTTTTTTTTTTTTACCTCTTCAAAACTCTTTTTTTTTTTTTTTTTTTACCTCTTCAAAACTCCAACTTTTTTTTTTTTTTTACCTCTTCAAAACTCCACAATTTTTTTTTTTTTTTTTTTTTACCTCTTCAAAACTCCAACTTTTTTTTTTTTTACCTCTTCAAAACTCCAACTTTTTTTTTTTTTTTTTTTACCTCTTCAAAACTCCAACTTTTTATTTTTTTTTACCTCTTCAAAACTCTACAATTTTTTTTTTACCTCTTCAAAACTCCAACTTTTTTTTTTTTTTTTTTTACCTCTTCAAAACTCCAACATTGATTTTTTGTTCCTTTTTTTACCTCTTCAAAACTCCAACATTGATTTTTTGTTCCTTTTTTTACCTCTTCAAAACTCTTTTTTTTTTTTCTTTTTTACCTCTTCAAAACTCCACAATTTTTTTTTATTTTTTTTTTTACCTCTTCAAAACTCCAACTTTTTTTTTTTTTTTTTTACCTCTTCAAAACTCCAACATTGATTTTTTGTTCCTTTTTTTACCTCTTCAAAACTCCAACATTGATTTTTTGTTCCTTTTTTTACCTCTTCAAAACTCAATTTTTTTTTTCTTTTTTACCTCTTCAAAACTCTACAGTTTTTTTTTTTTTTTTTTTTACCTCTTCAAAACTCCAACTTTTTTTTTTTTTTACCTCTTCAAAACTCCAACTTTTTATTTTTTTTTACCTCTTCAAAACTCTACAATTTTTTTTTTTACCTCTTCAAAACTCCATTTTTTTTTTTTTTACCTCTTCAAAACTCCAACATTGATTTTTTGTTCCTTTTTTTACCTCTTCAAAACTCCAACTTTTTTTTTTTTTTTACCTCTTCAAAACTCAATTTTTTCTTTTTTTTTTTTTTACCTCTTCAAAACTCCAACATTGATTTTTTGTTCCTTTTTTTACCTCTTCAAAACTCCAAATTTTTTTTTTTTTTTTTTTTACCTCTTCAAAACTCAATTTTTTTTTTTTTTTTACCTCTTCAAAACTCCAACTTTTTTTTTTTTTTTTTTACCTCTTCAAAACTCCAACATTGATTTTTTGTTCCTTTTTTTACCTCTTCAAAACTCCACAATTTTTTTTTTTTTTTTTTTTTACCTCTTCAAAACTCCAACATTGATTTTTTGTTCCTTTTTTTACCTCTTCAAAACTCCTAAATTTTTTTTTTTTTTTTACCTCTTCAAAACTCCAACATTGATTTTTTGTTCCTTTTTTTACCTCTTCAAAACTCCAAATTTATTTTTAATTTTTTTTTTACCTCTTCAAAGCTCCAACTTTTTTTTTTTTTTTTTTACCTCTTCAAAACTCCAACATTTTTTTTTTTTTTTACCTCTTCAAAACTCCAACATTGATTTTTTGTTCCTTTTTTTACCTCTTCAAAACTCCTAAATTTTTTTTTTTTTTTTACCTCTTCAAAACTCCAACATTGATTTTTTGTTCCTTTTTTTACCTCTTCAAAACTCCAAATTTATTTTTAATTTTTTTTTTACCTCTTCAAAACTCCAACTTTTTTTTTTTTTTTTTTACCTCTTCAAAACTCCAATATATTTTTTTTTTTTTACCTCTTCAAAACTCCAACTTTTTTTTTTTTACCTCTTCAAAACTCCACAATTTTTTTTTTTTTTTACCTCTTCAAAACTCCTAAATTTTTTTTTTTTTTTTTACCTCTTCAAAACTCCAACATTGATTTTTTGTTCGTTTTTTTACCTCTTCAAAACTCAAATTTTTTTTTTTTTTTTTACCTCTTCAAAACTCCAACATTTTTTTTTTTTTTTACCTCTTCAAAACTCCAACATTGATTTTTTGTTCCTTTTTTTACCTCTTCAAAACTCCTAAATTTTTTTTTTTTTTTTTTACCTCTTCAAAACTCCTACATTTTTTTTTTTTTTACCTCTTCAAAACTCCATTTTTTTTTTTTTACCTCTTCAAAACTCCAACATTGATTTTTTGTTTCTTTTTTTACCTCTTCAAAACTCAAACTTTTTTTTTTTTTTTTTACCTCTTCAAAACTCCAACATTTTTTTTTTTTTTACCTCTTCAAAACTCCAACATTGATTTTTTGTTCCTTTTTTTACCTCTTCAAAACTCCAAATTTATTTTTAATTTTTTTTTTACCTCTTCAAAACTCCAACTTTTTTTTTTTTTTTTTACCTCTTCAAAACTCCTAATTTTTTTTTTTTTTTTTACCTCTTCAAAACTCCAACATTTTTTTTTTTTTTTACCTCTTCAAAACTCCAACATTGATTTTTTGTTCCTTTTTTTACCTCTTCAAAACTCCAAATTTTTTTTTTTAATTTTTTTTACCTCTTCAAAACTCTTTTTTTTTTTTACCTCTTCAAAACTCCAACTTCATTTTTTTTTTTTTTTACCTCTTCAAAACTCCAACATTGATTTTTTGTTCCTTTTTTTACCTCTTCAAAACTCCACAATTTTTTTTTTTTTTTTTTTTACCTTTTCAAAACTCCAACATTGATTTTTTGTTTCTTTTTTTATCTCTTCAAAACTCCATTTTTTTTTTTTTTTACCTCTTCAAAACTCCAACATTGATTTTTTGTTTCTTTTTTTACCTCTTCAAATCTCAAACTTTTTTTTTTTTTTTTACCTCTTCAAAACTCCAACATTTTTTTTTTTTTTACCTCTTCAAAACTCCAACTTTTTTTTTTTTTTACCTCTTCAAATCTCAATTTTTTTTTTTTTTTTTTTTACCTCTTCAAAACTCCAACATTGATTTTTTGTTCCTTTTTTTACCTCTTCAAAACTCCAACTTTTTTTTTTTTTTTTTACCTCTTCAAAACTCAATTTTTTTTTTTACCTCTTCAAAACTCCAACATTGATTTTTTGTTCCTTTTTTTACCTCTTCAAAACTCCAAATTTGTTTTTTTAATTTTTTTTACCTCTTCAAAACTCTTTTTTTTTTTTACCTCTTCAAAACTCCAACATTTTTTTTTTTTTTTACCTCTTCAAAACTCCAACATTGATTTTTTGTTCCTTTTTTTACCTCTTCAAAACTCCAAATTTATTTTTAATTTTTTTTTTACCTCTTCAAAACTCAAACTTTTTTTTTTTTTTTTACCTCTTCAAAACTCCAACATTTTTTTTTTTTTTTACCTCTTCAAAACTCCAACATTGATTTTTTGTTCCTTTTTTTACCTCTTCAAAACTCCAAATTTATTTTTAATTTTTTTTTTACCTCTTCAAAACTCCAACATTTTTTATTTTTTTTTTACCTCTTCAAAACTCCAACATTTTTTTTTTTTTTACCACTTCAAAACTCCAACATTGATTTTTTGTTTCTTTTTTTATCTCTTCAAAACTCCAACTTTTTTTTTTTTTACCTCTTCAAAACTCCAACTTTTTTTTTTTTTTTTTACCTCTTCAAAACTCCTACATTTTTTTTTGTTTCTTTTTTTACCTCTTCAAATCTCAAACTTTTTTTTTTTTTTTTACCTCTTCAAAACTCCAACATTTTTTTTTTTTTTTACCTCTTCAAAACTCCAACATTGATTTTTTGTTCCTTTTTTTACCTCTTCAAAACTCCAAATTTATTTTTAATTTTTTTTTTACCTCTTCAAAACTCCAACTTTTTTTTTTTTTTTTTACCTCTTCAAAACTCCTAAATTTTTTTTTTTTTTTTTTACCTCTTCAAAACTCCAAATTTTTTTTTTTTTACCTCTTCAAAACTCCTAAATTTTTTTTTTTTTTTTTACCTCTTCAAAACTCCTAAATTTTTTTTTTTTTTTTTTACCTCTTCAAAACTCCAAATTTTTTTTTTTTTTTACCTCTTCAAAACTCCAACTTTTTTTTTTTTTTTTTACCTCTTCAAAACTCCAACATTTTTTTTTTTTTTACCTCTTCAAAACTCCAACATTGATTTTTTGTTTCTTTTTTTATCTCTTCAAAACTCCAACTTTTTTTTTTTTTACCTCTTCAAAACTCCAACTTTTTTTCTTTTTTTTTACCTCTTCAAAACTCCTAAATTTTTTTTTTTTTTTTTTACCTCTTCAAAACTCCAACTTTTTTTTTTTTTTTTTTACCTCTTCAAAACTCCATTTTTTTTTTTTTTACCTCTTCAAAACTCCAACATTGATTTTTTGTTTCTTTTTTTACCTCTTCAAATCTCAAACTTTTTTTTTTTTTTACCTCTTCAAAACTCCAACATTTTTTTTTTTTTTTACCTCTTCAAAACTCCAACATTGATTTTTTGTTCCTTTTTTTACCTCTTCAAAACTCCAAATTTATTTTTAATTTTTTTTTTACCTCTTCAAAACTCAAACTTTTTTTTTTTTTTTTTTACCTCTTCAAAACTCCAACATTTTTTTTTTTTTTTACCTCTTCAAAACTCCAACATTGATTTTTTGTTCCTTTTTTTACCTCTTCAAAACTCCAAATTTATTTTTAATTTTTTTTTTACCTCTTCAAAACTCAAACTTTTTTTTTTTTTTTTTACCTCTTCAAAACTCCAACATTTTTTTTTTTTTTTACCTCTTCAAAACTCCAACATTGATTTTTTGTTCCTTTTTTTACCTCTTCAAAACTCCAAATTTATTTTTAATTTTTTTTTTACCTCTTCAAAACTCCAACATTTTTTTTTTTTTTTTTACCTCTTCAAAACTCCAACATTTTTTTTTTTTTTTACCTCTTCAAAACTCCAACATTGATTTTTTGTTCCTTTTTTTACCTCTTCAAAACTCCAAATTTATTTTTAATTTTTTTTTTACCTCTTCAAAACTCCAACATTTTTTATTTTTTTTTTACCTCTTCAAAACTCCAACATTTTTTTTTTTTTTTATCTCTTCAAAACTCCAACATTGATTTTTTGTTCCTTTTTTTACCTCTTCAAAACTCCAAATTTATTTTTAAATTTTTTTTTACCTCTTCAAAACTCCAAATTTTTTTTTTTTTTTTTTTTACCTCTTCAAAACTCCAACTTTTTTTTAATTTTTTTTAACCTCTTCAAAACTCCTAAATTTTTTTATTTTTTTTTTACCTCTTCAAAACTCAATTTTTTTTTTTTTTTTTTACCTCTTCAAAACTCCAACATTGATTTTTTGTTCCTTTTTTTACCTCTTCAAAACTCCAAAAAAAATTTTTTAATTTTTTTTACCTCTTCAAAACTCAATTTTTTTTTTACCTCTTCAAAACTCCACAATTTTTTTTTTTTTTTTTTTACCTCTTCAAAACTCCAACATTGATTTTTTGTTCCTTTTTTTACCTCTTCAAAACTCCAAAATTTTTTTTTTAATTTTTTTTACCTCTTCAAAACTCTTTTTTTTTTTTACCTCTTCAAAACTCCAACTTCTTTTTTTTGTTTTTTACCTCTTCAAAACTCCAACATTTTTTTTTTCTTTACCTCTTCAAAACTCCAACATTGATTTTTTGTTCCTTTTTTTACCTCTTCAAACCTCCAACATTGATTTTTTTGTTCCTTTTTTAGCTCTTCAAAACTCCAAATTTTTATTTTTTTTTTTTTACCTCTTCAAAACTCCAACTTTTTTTTAATTTTTTTTAACCTCTTCAAAACTCCTAAATTTTTTTTTTTTTTTTTTACCTCTTCAAAACTCAATTTTTTTTTTTTTTTTTTTTACCTCTTCAAAACTCCAACATTTATTTTTTGTTCCTTTTTTTACCTCTTCAAAACTCCAACTTTTTATTTTTTTTTACCTCTTCAAAACTCTTTTTTTTTTTTTTTTTTTTACCTCTTCAAAACTCCAACATTGATTTTTTGTTCCTTTTTTTACCTCTTCAAAACTCCAAAAAAATTTTTTTAATTTTTTTTACCTCTTCAAAACTCAATTTTTTTTTTACCTCCTCAAAACTCCACAATTTTTTTTTTTTTTTTTTTACCTCTTCAAAACTCCAACATTGATTTTTTGTTCCTTTTTTTACCTCTTCAAAACTCCAAATTTATTTTTAATTTTTTTTTTACCTCTTCAAAACTCAAATTTTTTTTTTTTTTTTTACCTCTTCAAAACTCCAACATTTTTTTTTTTTTTACCTCTTCAAAACTCCAACATTGATTTTTTGTTCCTTTTTTTACCTCTTCAAAACTCCAAATTTATTTTTAATTTTTTTTTTACCTCTTCAAAACTCCAACATTTTTTTTTTTTTTTTTTACCTCTTCAAAACTCCAACATTTTTTTTTTTTTTTACCTCTTCAAAACTCCAACATTGATTTTTTGTTCCTTTTTTTACCTCTTCAAAACTCCAAATTTTTTTTTTTTTTTTTTTTTACCTCTTCAAAACTCCAACTTTTTTTTAATTTTTTTTAACCTCTTCAAAACTCCTAAATTTTTTTATTTTTTTTTTACCTCTTCAAAACTTTATTTTTTTTTTTTTTTTTTTACCTCTTCAAAACTCCAACATTTATTTTTTGTTCCTTTTTTTACCTCTTCAAAACTCCAACTTTTTTCCTTTTTTTACCTCTTCAAAACTCCAACTTTTTTTTTTTTTTTATCTCTTCAAAACTCCAACATTGATTTTTTGTTCCTTTTTTTACCTCTTCAAAACTCCAAATTTATTTTTAAATTTTTTTTTACCTCTTCAAAACTCCAAATTTTTTTTTTTTTTTTTTTTACCTCTTCAAAACTCCAACTTTTTTTTAATTTTTTTTAACCTCTTCAAAACTCCTAAATTTTTTTATTTTTTTTTTACCTCTTCAAAACTCAATTTTTTTTTTTTTTTTTTACCTCTTCAAAACTCCAACATTGATTTTTTGTTCCTTTTTTTACCTCTTCAAAACTCCAAAAAAAATTTTTTAATTTTTTTTACCTCTTCAAAACTCAATTTTTTTTTTACCTCTTCAAAACTCCACAATTTTTTTTTATTTTTTTTTACCTCTTCAAAACTCCAACATTGATTTTTTGTTCCTTTTTTTACCTCTTCAAAACTCCAAAAAATTTTTTTTAATTTTTTTTACCTCTTCAAAACTCTTTTTTTTTTTTACCTCTTCAAAACTCCAACTTCTTTTTTTTGTTTTTTACCTCTTCAAAACTCCAACATTTTTTTTTTCTTTACCTCTTCAAAACTCCAACATTGATTTTTTGTTCCTTTTTTTACCTCTTCAAACCTCCAACATTGATTTTTTTGTTCCTTTTTTAGCTCTTCAAAACTCCAAATTTTTTTTTTTTTTTTTACCTCTTCAAAACTCCAACTTTTTTTTAATTTTTTTTAACCTCTTCAAAACTCCTAAATTTTTTTATTTTTTCTTTACCTCTTCAAAACTCAATTTTTTTTTATTTTTTTTTTACCTCTTCAAAACTCCAACATTTATTTTTTGTTCCTTTTTTTACCTCTTCAAAACTCCAACTTTTTATTTTTTTTTACCTCTTCAAAACTCTTTTTTTTTTTTTTTTTTTTACCTCTTCAAAACTCCAACATTGATTTTTTGTTCCTTTTTTTACCTCTTCAAAACTCCAAAAAAAAATTTTTAATTTTTTTTACCTCTTCAAAACTCAATTTTTTTTTTACCTCTTCAAAACTCCACAATTTTTTTTTTTTTTTTTTTACCTCTTCAAAACTCCAACATTGATTTTTTGTTCCTTTTTTTACCTCTTCAAAACTCCAAATTTATTTTTAATTTTTTTTTTACCTCTTCAAAACTCAAATTTTTTTTTTTTTTTTTACCTCTTCAAAACTCCAACATTTTTTTTTTTTTTACCTCTTCAAAACTCCAACATTGATTTTTTGTTCCTTTTTTTACCTCTTCAAAACTCCAAATTTATTTTTAATTTTTTTTTTACCTCTTCAAAACTCCAACATTTTTTTTTTTTTTTTTTACCTCTTCAAAACTCCAACATTTTTTTTTTTTTTTACCTCTTCAAAACTCCAACATTGATTTTTTGTTCCTTTTTTTACCTCTTCAAAACTCCAAATTTTTTTTTTTTTTTTTTTTACCTCTTCAAAACTCCAACTTTTTTTTAATTTTTTTTAACCTCTTCAAAACTCCTAAATTTTTTTATTTTTTTTTTACCTCTTCAAAACTTTATTTTTTTTTTTTTTTTTTTTACCTCTTCAAAACTCCAACATTTATTTTTTGTTCCTTTTTTTACCTCTTCAAAACTCCAACTTTTTTTTTTTTTTTACCTCTTCAAAACTCAATTTTTTTTTATTTTTTTTTTACCTCTTCAAAACTCCAACATTGATTTTTTGTTCCTTTTTTTACCTCTTCAAAACTCCAAAAAAATTTTTTTAATTTTTTTTACCTCTTCAAAACTCAATTTTTTTTTTACCTCTTCAAAACTCCACAATTTTTTTTTTAATTTTTTTACCTCTTCAAAACTCCAACATTGATTTTTTGTTCCTTTTTTTACCTCTTCAAAACTCCAAATTTTTTTTTTTTAATTTTTTTACCTCTTCAAAACTCTTTTTTTTTTTTACCTCTTCAAAACTCCAACTTCTTTTTTTTGTTTTTTACCTCTTCAAAACTCCAACATTTTTTTTTTCTTTACCTCTTCAAAACTCCAACATTGATTTTTTGTTCCTTTTTTTACCTCTTCAAAACTCCAAAAAAAATTTTTTAATTTTTTTTACCTCTTCAAAACTCAATTTTTTTTTTACCTCTTCAAAACTCCACAATTTTTTTTTTTTTTTTTTTACCTCTTCAAAACTCCAACATTGATTTTTTGTTCCTTTTTTTACCTCTTCAAAACTCCAAATTTATTTTTAATTTTTTTTTTACCTCTTCAAAACTCAAATTTTTTTTTTTTTTTTTACCTCTTCAAAACTCCAACATTTTTTTTTTTTTTACCTCTTCAAAACTCCAACATTGATTTTTTGTTCCTTTTTTTACCTCTTCAAAACTCCAAATTTATTTTTAATTTTTTTTTTACCTCTTCAAAACTCCAACATTTTTTTTTTTTTTTTTTACCTCTTCAAAACTCCAACATTTTTTTTTTTTTTTACCTCTTCAAAACTCCAACATTGATTTTTTGTTCCTTTTTTTACCTCTTCAAAACTCCAAATTTTTTTTTTTTTTTTTTTTACCTCTTCAAAACTCCAACTTTTTTTTAATTTTTTTTAACCTCTTCAAAACTCCTAAATTTTTTTATTTTTTTTTTACCTCTTCAAAACTTTATTTTTTTTTTTTTTTTTTTTACCTCTTCAAAACTCCAACATTTATTTTTTGTTCCTTTTTTTACCTCTTCAAAACTCCAACTTTTTTTTTTTTTTACCTCTTCAAAACTCAATTTTTTTTTATTTTTTTTTTACCTCTTCAAAACTCCAACATTGATTTTTTGTTCCTTTTTTTACCTCTTCAAAACTCCAAAAAATTTTTTTTAATTTTTTTTACCTCAAAACTCAATTTTTTTTTTACCTCTTCAAAACTCCACAATTTTTTTTTTTTTTTTTTACCTCTTCAAAACTCCAACATTGATTTTTTGTTCCTTTTTTTACCTCTTCAAAACTCCAAATTTTTTTTTTTTAATTTTTTTACCTCTTCAAAACTCTTTTTTTTTTACCTCTTCAAAACTCCAACTTCTTTTTTTTGTTTTTTACCTCTTCAAAACTCCAACATTTTTTTTTTCTTTACCTCTTCAAAACTCCAACATTGATTTTTTGTTCCTTTTTTTACCTCTTCAAAACTCCAACATTGATTTTTTGTTCCTTTTTTTTTTTTTACCTCTTCAAAACTCCAACATTGATTTTTTGCTCCTTTTTTTACCTCTTCAAAACTCCAACTTTTTTTTTTTTTTTACCTCTTCAAAACTCCAACATTATTATTATTATTTTTTTTTTTTTACCTCTTCAAAACTCCAACATTCTTTTTGTTCCTTTTTTTTTTACCTCTTCAAAACTCCAACATTGATTTTTTGTTCCTTTTTTTACCTCTTCAAAACTCCAACATTTTTTTTTTTTTACCTCTTCAAAACTCCAACATTTTTTTTTTTTTTTACCTCTTCAAAACTCCAACATTGATTTTTTGTTCCTTTTTTTTTTTTTACCTCTTCAAAACTCCAACATTGATTTTTTGCTCCTTTTTTTACCTCTTCAAAACTCCAACTTTTTTTTTTTTTTACCTCTTCAAAACTCCAACATTATTATTATTATTTTTTTTTTAGCTCTTCAAAACTCCAACATTAGTTTATTTGTATTTGTTTTACCTCTTCAAAACTCCAACATTATTATTATTATTATTTTTTTACCTCTTCAAAAGTCCAACATTATTATTATTATTTATTTATTTTTTACCTCTTCAAAGCTCCAACATTAATTTTTTTTTTTACCTGTTCAAAACTCCAACATTATTTTATTTGTATTTGTTTTACATCTTCAAAACTCCATTTTTTTTTTTTACCTCTTCAAAACTCCAACATTTTTTTTTTTTTTACCTCTTCAAAACTCCAACATTTTTCTTTTTTTTACCTCTTCAAAGCTCCAACATTTTTTTTTTTTTACCTCTTCAAAGCTCCAACATTTTTTTTTTTTTACGTCTTCAAAACTCCAACATTTTTTTTTTTTTTTACCTCTTCAAAACTCCAACATCATTTTTTTTTTTTACCTTTTCAAAACTCCAACATTTTTTTTTTTTGTACCTCTTCAAATCTCCAACATTATTTATTTATTTATTTTTTTTACCTCTTCAAAACTCCAACATTGATTTTTTGTTCCTTTTTTTACCTCTGCAAAACTCCAACATTTTTTTTTTTTTTACCTCTTCAAAACTCCAATTTTTTTATTTTATTTTTTTTACCTCTTCAAAACTCCAACATTGATTTTTTGTTCATTTTTTTACCTCTTCAAAACTCCAACATTTTTTTTTTTTCCTCTTCAAAACTCCAACATTAGTTTATTTGTATTTGTTTTACCTCTTCAAAACTCCAACATTCTTATTTTTATTTTTTTTACCTCTTCAAAACTCCAAAATACATATTTTTTCTACCTCTTCAAAACTCCAACATTATTATTATTATTATTATTTTTTTTTTACCTCTTCAAAAATCCGACATTATTATTATTTTTCTTTTAACCTCTTCAAAAATTCCAACATTCATTTTTTCTTTCTTTTCTTTTACCCCTTCTAAACTCCAACATTTTTTTTTACCTCTTCAAAACTCCAACATTCATTTTTTTTTTTTTTTTTTACCTCTTCAAAACTCCAACAATATTTTATTTTTATTTGTTTTACCTCTTCAAAACTCCAACATTCATTTTTTTTTTTTTTTTTTACCTCTTCAAAACTCCAACAATATTTTATTTTTATTTGTTTTACCTCTTCAAAACTCCAACATTATTATTTTTTTTACCTCTTCAAAACTCCATTTTTTTTTATTTTTTTTTTACCTCTTCAAAATTCCAACATTTTTTTTTTTTTTACTTCTTTAAAATTCCAACATTTTTTTTTTTTTTACCTCTTCAAAACTCCAACGTTGATTTTTTGTTCGTTTTTTTTTTTACCTCTTCAAAACTCCAAAATTGATTTGTTGTTCCTTTTTTTACCTCTTCAAAACTCCAACATTGATTTTTTGTTCATTTCTTTGCCTCTTCAAAACTCCAACATTTTTTTTTTCCTCTTCAAAACTCCAACATTAGTTTATTTGTATTTGTTTTACCTCTTCAAAACTCCAACATTCTTATTTATTTTTTTTTTACCTCTTCAAAACTTCAAAATATATATTTTTTCTACCTCTTCAAAACTCCAACATTATTATTATTATTATTATTATTTTTTTACCTCTTCAAAAATCCGACATTATTATTATTTTTCTTTTAACCTCTTCAAAAATTCCAACATTCATTTTTTCTTTCTTTTCTTTTACCTCTTCAAAACTCCAACATTATTATTTTTTTTTACCTCTTCAAAACTCAAATTTTTTTTTTTTTTTTTTTTACCTCTTCAAAATTCCGCCATTTTTTTTTTTTTACTTCTTTAAAATTCCAACATTTTTTTTTTTTTTTACCTCTTCAAAACTCCAACATTGATTTTTTGTTCGTTTTTTTTTTTTTACCTCTTCAAAACTCCAAAATTGATTTGTTGTTCCTTTTTTTACCTCTTCAAAACTCCAACTTTTTTTTTTTTTTTTACCTCTTCAAAACTCCAATTTTTTTTATTTTATTTTTTTTACCTCTTCAAAACTCCAACATTGATTTTTTGTTCATTTTTTTACCTCTTCAAAACTCCAACATTTTTTTTTTCCTCTTCAAAACTCCAACATTAGTTTATTTGTATTTGTTTTACCTCTTCAAAACTCCAACATTATTATTATTATTATTATTATTTTTTTACCTCTTCAAAAATCCGACATTATTATTTTTTTTTTTTTACCTCTTCAAAACTCCAACATTGATTTTTTTTTTTCTTTTTTTACCTCTTCAAAACTCCAACATTCATTTTTTTTTTTTTTTACCTTTTTAAAACTCCAACATTTTTTTTTTACCTCTTCAAAACTCCAACATTCTTTTTTTTTTTTTTTTTTTACCTCTTCAAAACTCCAACAATATTTTATTTTTATTTGTTTTACCTCTTCAAAACTCCAACATTATTATTTTTTTAATTTATTTTTACCTCTTTAAAACTCCAACATTATTATTTTTTTTTTTTACCTCTTCAAAACTCCAACATTATTATTATTATTTGTTTCTTTTACCTCTTCAAAACTCCAACATTATTATTATTATTATTTTTTTTTTACCTCTTCAAAACTCCAACATTCTTTTTGTTCCTTTTTTTTGTACCTCTTCAAAACTCCAACATTGATTTTTTGTTCCTTTTTTTACCTCTTCAAAACTCCAACATTTTTTTTTTTTTTACCTCTTCAAAACTCCAACATTTTTTTTTTTTTTTACCTCTTCAAAACTCCAACATTGATTTTTTGTTCCTTTTTTTTTTTTTACCTCTTCAAAACTCCAACATTGATTTTTTGCTCCTTTTTTTACCTCTTCAAAACTCCAACTTTTTTTTTTTTTTTACCTCTTCAAAACTCCAACATTATTATTATTATTATTTTTTTTTTACCTCTTCAAAACTCCAACATTCTTTTTGTTCCTTTTTTTTTTACCTCTTCAAAACTCCAACATTGATTTTTTGTTCCTTTTTTTACCTCTTCAAAACTCCAACATTTTTTTTTTTTTTACCTCTTCAAAACTCCAACATTTTTTTTTTTTTTTACCTCTTCAAAACTCCAACATTGATTTTTTGTTCCTTTTTTTTTTTTTACCTCTTCAAAACTCCAACATTGATTTTTTGCTCCTTTTTTTACCTCTTCAAAACTCCAACTTTTTTTTTTTTTTACCTCTTCAAAACTCCAACATTATTATTATTATTTTTTTTTTAGCTCTTCAAAACTCCAACATTAGTTTATTTGTATTTGTTTTACCTCTTCAAAACTCCAACATTATTATTATTATTATTTTTTTACCTCTTCAAAAGTCCAACATTATTATTATTATTTATTTATTTTTTACCTCTTCAAAGCTCCAACATTAATTTTTTTTTTTTACCTGTTCAAAACTCCAACATTATTATTATTATTATTATTTTGTTTACCTCTTCAAAACTCCAACATTATTTTATTTGTATTTGTTTTACATCTTCAAAACTCCATTTTTTTTTTTTACCTCTTCAAAACTCCAACATTTTTTTTTTTTTTACCTCTTCAAAACTCCAACATTTTTCTTTTTTTTACCTCTTCAAAGCTCCAACATTTTTTTTTTTTTACCTCTTCAAAACTCCAACATTTTTTTTTTTTTTTACCTCTTCAAAACTCCAACATTGATTTTTTGTTCATTTCTTTACCTCTTCAAAACTCCAACATTAGTTTATTTGTATTTGTTTTACCTCTTCAAAACTCCAACATTCTTATTTTATTTTTTTTTACCTCTTCAAAACTCCAAAATATATATTTTTTCTACCTCTTCAAAACTCCAACATTATTATTATTATTATTATTATTTTTTTACCTCTTCAAAAATCCGACATTATTATTATTTTTCTTTTAACCTCTTCAAAAATTCCAACATTCATTTTTTCTTTCTTTTCTTTTACCTCTTCAAAACTCCAACATTTTTTTTTTTACCTCTTCAAAACTCCAACATTCTTTTTTTCTTTTTTTTTTTACCTCTTCAAAACTCCAACAATATATTTTTTTTATTTGTTTTACCTCTTCAAAACTCCAACATTATTATTTTTTTTTACCTCTTCAAAACTCCAATTTTTTTTTATTTTTTTTTTACCTCTTCAAAATTCCAACATTTTTTTTTTTTTTACTTCTTCAAAACTCCAACATTTTTTTTTTTTTTACCTCTTCAAAACTCCAACATTGATTTTTTGTTCTTTTTTTTTTTTTTACCTCTTCAAAACTCCAAAATTGATTTGTTGTTCCTTTTTTTACCTCTTCAAAACTCCAACTTTTTTTTTTTTTTTACCTCTTCAAAACTCCAATTTTTTTTATTTTATTTTTTTTACCTCTTCAAAACTCCAACATTGATTTTTTGTTCATTTTTTTACCTCTTCAAAACTCCAACATTTTTTTTTTCCTCTTCAAAACTCCAACATTAGTTTATTTGTATTTGTTTTACCTCTTCAAAACTCCAACATTATTATTATTATTATTATTATTTTTTTACCTCTTCAAAAATCCGACATTATTATTATTTTTTTTTTACCTCTTCAAAACTCCAACATTGATTTTTTTTTTCTTTTTTTACCTCTTCAAAATTCCAACATTCATTTTTTTTTTTTTTACCTCTTTAAAACTCCAACATTTTTTTTTTTACCTCTTCAAAACTCCAACATTCATTTTTTTTTTTTTTTTTTACCTCTTCAAAACTCCAACAATATTTTATTTTTATTTGTTTTACCTCTTCAAAACTCCAACATTATTATTTTTTTAATTTATTTTTACCTCTTTAAAACTCCAACATTATTATTTATTTTTTTTTACCTCTTCAAAACTCCAACATTATTATTATTATTTGTTTCTTTTACCTCTTCAAAACTCCAACATTATTATTATTTATTTTTTTTTACCTCTTCAAAACTCCATCATTCTTTTTGTTTCTTTTTTTTACCTCCTCAAAACTCCAACATTATTTTATTTGTATTTGTTTTACCTCTTCAAAACTCCAACATTATTATTATTATTTTTTTCTTTACCTCTTCAAAACTCCAACATTATTTTTTTTTTTACCTCTTCAAAACTCCAACAATATTTTATTTTTATTTGTTTTACCTCTTCAAAACTCCAACATTATTATTTTTTTTAATTTATTTTTACCTCTTTAAAACTCCAACATTATTTATTTATTTTGTTTACCTCTTCAAAACTCCAACATTATTATTATTATTTGTTTCTTTTACCTCTTCAAAACTCCAACATTATTATTATTATTTTTTTATTATTAATTTTTACCTCTTCAAAACTCCAACATTAAAATATTTCTTTCTTTTTTACCTCTTCAAAACTCCAACATTATTTTATTTTTTATTTTGTTTACCTCTTCAAAACTCCAACATTAATTTTTTTCTTTTTTTTTAACCTCTTCAAAACTCCAACATTATTATTATTATTATTTTTTTTAACCTCTTCAAAACTCCAACATTATTATTATTATTATTTTTTTTACGTCTTCAAAAGTCCAACATTATTATTATTATTTATTCATTTTATACCTCTTCAAAGCTCCAACATTAATTTTTTTTTTTTTACCTGTTCAAAACTCCAACATTATTATTATTATTATTATTTTGTTTACCTCTTCAAAACTCCAACATTTTTCTTTTTTTTTACCTCTTCAAAGCTCCAACATTTTTTTTTTTTACGTCTTCAAAACTCCAACATTTTTTTTTTTTTTTACCTCTTCAAAACTCCAACATCATTTTTTTTTCTTTTACCTCTTCAAAACACCAACGTTCATTTTTTTTTTTTTACGTCTTCAAAACTCCAACATAATTTTTTTTTCTTTTACCTCTTCAAAACTAAAACGTTAATTTTTTTTTTTTATTTACCTTTTCATAACTCCAACATTTTTTTTTTTTGTACCTCTTCAAATCTCCAACATTATTTATTTATTTATTTTTTTTACCTCTTCAAAACTCCAACATTTATTTTTTGTTCCTTTTTTTACCTCTGCAAAACTCCAACATTTTTTTTTTTTTTTTACCTCTTCAAAACTCCAATTTTTTTATTTTATTTTTTTTACCTCTTCAAAACTCCAACATTTATTTTTTGTTCATTTTTTTACCTCTTCAAAACTCCAACATTTTTTTTTTTTCCTCTTCAAAACTCCAACATTAGTTTATTTGTATTTGTTTTACCTCTTCAAAACTCCAACATTCTTATTTCTTTTTTTTTTACCTCTTCAAAACTCCAACATTATTATTATTATTATTATTATTTTTTTACCTCTTCAAAAATCCGACATTATTATTATTTTTCTTTTAACCTCTTCAAAAATTCCAACATTCATTTTTTCTTTCTTTTCTTTTACCTCTTCAAAACTCCAACATTTTTTTTTTTACCTCTTCAAAACTCCAACATTCATTTTTTTTTTTTTTTTTAACTCTTCTAAACTCCAACAATATTTTATTTTTATTTGTTTTACCTCTTCAAAACTCCAACATTATTATTTTTTTTACCTCTTCAAAACTCCAATTTTTTTTTTTTTTTTTTTTACCTCTTCAAAATTCCAACATTTTTTTTTTTTTTACTTCTTTAAAATTCCAACATTTTTTTTTTTTTTTACCTCTTCAAAACTCCAACATTGATTTTTTGTTCATTTCTTTACCTCTTCAAAACTCCAACATTTTTTTTTTTCCTCTTCAAAACTCCAACATTAGTTTATTTGTATTTGTTTTACATCTTCAAAACTCCAACATTCTTATTTATTTATTTTTTTACCTCTTCAAAACTCCAATATATATATTTTTTCTACCTCTTCAAAACTCCAACATTATTATTATTATTATTATTATTATTTTTTTACCTCTTCAAAAATCCGACATTATTATTATTTTTTTTTTACCTCTTCAAAACTCCAACATTGATTTTTTTTTTTTTTACCTCTTTAAAACTCCAACATTTATTTTTTTACCTCTTCAAAACTCCAACATTCATTTTTTTTTTTTTTTTTACCTCTTCAAAACTCCAACAATATTTTATTTTTATTTGTTTTACCTCTTCAAAACTCCAACATTATTATTTTTTTAATTTATTTTTACCTCTTTAAAACTCCAACATTATTATTTTTTTTTTTACCTCTTCAAAACTCCAACATTATTATTATTATTTGTTTCTTTTACCTCTTCAAAACTCCAACATTATTATTATTTTTTTTTTTTTTTACCTCTTCAAAACTCCAACATTCTTTTTGTTTCTTTTTTTTACCTCTTCAAAACTCCAACATTATTTTATTTGTATTTGTTTTAACTCTTCAAAACTCCAACATTATTATTATTATTTTTTTCTTTACCTCTTCAAAACTCCAACATTATTTTTTTTTTTACCTCTTCAAAACTCCAACAATATTTTATTTTTATTTGTTTTACCTCTTCAAAACTCCAACATTATTATTTTTTTAATTTATTTTTACCTCTTTAAAACTCCAACATTATTATTTTTTTTTTTTTACCTCTTCAAAACTCCAACATTATTATTATTATTTGTTTCTTTTACCTCTTCAAAACTCCAACATTATTATTATTTTTTATTTTGTTTACCTCTTCAAAACTCCAACATTAATTTTTTTCTTTTTTTTTAACCTCTTCAAAACTCCAACATTATTATTATTATTATTTTTTTACCTCTTCAAAACTCCAACATTAGTTTATTTGTATTTGTTTTACCTCTTCAAAACTCCAACATTATTATTATTATTTTTTTTTTACCTCTTCAAAAGTCCAACATTATTATTATTATTTATTTATTTTTTACCTGTTCAAAGCTCCAACATTATTTTTTTTTTTTTTACCTGTTCAAAACTCCAACATTATTATTATTATTATTATTTTGTTTACCTCTTCAAAACTCCAACATTATTTTATTTGTATTTGTTTTACATCTTCAAAACTCCAACATTATTATTATTATTTGTTTCTTTTACCTCTTCAAAACTCCAACATTATTATTATTATTTTTTTATTATTAATTTTTAACTCTTCAAAACTCCAACATTAAAAGATTTCTTTCTTTTCTACCTCTTCAAAACTCCAACATTATTTTATTTTTTATTTTGTTTACCTCTTCAAAACTCCAACATTATTATTATTTATTTTTTTTACCTCTTCAAAACTCCAACATGAATTTTTTAACATCTTCAAAACTCCAACATTAATTTTTTCTTTTACCTTTTCAAAACTCCAACATTATTTTTTTTAATTATTTATTTTTTTACCTCTTCAAAACTCCAACATTAAAAGATTTCTTTTTTTTTACCTCTTCAGAACTCCAACATTATTATTATTTTTTTTTTTTGTACCTCTTCAAAACTCCAACATTAAAAGGTTTCTCTTTTTTTACCTCTTCAAACTCCAACATTAAAAGATTTCTTTTTTTTTACCTCTTCAAAACTGCAACATTATTATTATTTTTTTTTTTACCTCTTCAAAATACCAACATTAAAAGAAATCTTTCTTTTTTACCTCTTCAAAACTCCAACATTATTATTTTTTTAATTTATTTTTACCTCTTTAAAACTCCAACATTATTTTTATTTATTTTTTCACCTCTTCAAAACTCCAACATTATTATTATTATTTGTTTCTTTTACCTCTTCAAAACTCCAACATTATTATTATTATTTTTTTATTATTAATTTTTAACTCTTCAAAACTCCAACATTAAAAGATTTCTTTCTTTTCTACCTCTTCAAAACTCCAACATTATTTTATTTTTTATTTTGTTTACCTCTTCAAAACTCCAACATTATTATTATTTATTTTTTTTACCTCTTCAAAACTCCAACATGAATTTTTTAACATCTTCAAAACTCCAACATTAATTTTTTCTTTTACCTTTTCAAAACTCCAACATTATTTTTTTAAATTATTTATTTTTTTACCTCTTCAAAACTCCAACATTAAAAGATTTCTTTTTTTTTACCTCTTCAGAACTCCAACATTATTATTATTATTTTTTTTTGTACCTCTTCAAAACTCCAACATTAAAAGGTTTCTCTTTTTTTACCTCTTCAAACTCCAACATTAAAAGATTTCTTTTTTTTTACCTCTTCAAAACTGCAACATTATTATTATTTTTTTTTTTTACCTCTTCAAAATACCAACATTAAAAGAAATCTTTCTTTTTTACCTCTTCAAAACTCCAACATTATTATTATTTTTTTTTTTACCTCTTCAAAACTCCAACATTAAAAGATTTCTTTAATTTTTACCTCTTCAAAACATTATTCTTATTATTATTATTATTTGACCTCTTCAAAACTCCAACATTCATTTTTTTTTTACCTTTTCAAAACACCAACATTATTTTTTTTTTTTTGTTTACCTCTTCAAAACTCCAACATTCATTTTTTTTTTTTTACCTCTTCAAAACTCCAACATTTTTTTTTTTTTTTTTTACCTCTTCAAAACTCCAACATTTTTTTTTGTTTACCTCTTCAAAACTCCAACAATTTTTTTTTTAACATCTTCAAAACTCCAACATTAATTTTTTTTTTTTTTTACCTTTTCAAAACTCAAACATTATTATTTCTTTTTATTTTTTTTTACCTCTTCAAAACACCAACATTAAGTTGTTTTTTTTTACCTCTTCAAAACTCCAACATTAAAATAATTCTCTCTTTTGTACCTCTTAAAAACCTCAACATTATTATTTTTATTTTTATTTTACCTCTTCAAAACTCCAACATTAAAATATTTCTTTCTTTTTTACCTCTTCAACACTCCAACATTAAAATAATTATTTCTTTTTTACCTCTTCAAAACTCCAACATTATTATTATTTATTTTTTTTTACCTCTTCAAAACTCCAACATTAAGTTGTTTTTTTTTTACCTCTTCAAAACTCCAACATTAAAAGATTTCTTTCTTTTTTACCTCTTCAAAACTCCAACATTAATTTTTTTTTTTTTTACTTTTCAAAACTCCAACATTATTTTTTTTTTTTTTTAACATCTTCAAAACTCCAACAATAATTTTTTTTTTACCTTTTCAAAACTCCAACATTATTATTATTATTCTTTTTACCTCTTCAAAATTCCAACATTAAGTTTTTTTTTTACCTCTTCAAAACTCCAACATTAAAATAATTATTTCTTTTTAACATCTTCAAAACTCCAACATTGATTTATTTTTTATTTTTTACCTTTTCAAAACTCCAACATTATTTTTTTTTTATTATTTTACTTTTTTTACCTCTTCAAAACTCCAACATTTTTTTTTATTTTTTTTTTTTACCTCTTTAAAACTCCAACATTAAAATATTTCTTTTTTTTACCTCTTTAAAACTCCAACCTTAAAATAATTATTTCTTTTTACCACTTCAAAACTCCCAAAAAATTTTTTTTACCTCTTCAAAACACCAACGTTAATTTTTTTTTTTTTTACGTCTTCAAAACTCCAACGTAATTTTTTTTTCTTTTACCTCTTCAAAACTCCAACGTTAATTTTTTTTTTTTTTTTTTACCTTTTCAAAACTCCAAATTTTTTTTTTTTTGTACCTCTTCAAAACTCCAACATTATTATTATTATTTTTCTTTACCTCTTCAAAACTCAAACATTATTTTTTTTATTTTTTTTTTACCTATTCAAAACTCAATTTTTTTTTTTTTACCTCTTCAAAACTCCAACATTTTTTTTTTTACCTCTTCAAAACTCCAACATTAAAAGATTTCTTTATTTTTTACCTCTTCAAAACTCCAACATTCATTTTTTTTTTTTACCTTTTCAAAACTCCAACATTAATTTATTTTATTTTTATTTTTTTTAACATCTTCAAAACTCCAACATTCATTTTTTTTTTTACCTTCTCAAAACTCCAACATTATTATTATTATTACTTTTTTTTTAACTCTTCAAAACTCCAACATTAATTTTTTTTTACCTTTTCAAAACTCCAATATTATTATTATTATTTTTTTTTTTTTACCATCTTCAAAACTCCAACATTAAAAGATTTCTTTCTTTTTTAACTCTTCAAAACTCCAAAAAAAAATTTTTTGTTTTTTTTTTACCTCTTCAAAACTCCAACATTATTTTATTTTTTATTTTGTTTACCTCTTCAAAACTCCAACATTAAGTTTTTTTTTTTTTTTACCTCTTCAAAACTCCAACATTAAAAGATTTCTTTATTTTTTACCTCTTCAAAACTCCAACATTCATTTTTTTTTTTTTACCTTTTCAAAACTCCAATATTATTATTATTATTATTATTTTTTTAACATCTTCAAAACTCCAACATTAAGTTGTTGTTTTTTTACCTCTTCAAAACTCCAACATTAAAAGATTTCTTTCTTTTTTACCTCTTCAAAACTCCAATTTTTTTATTTTTTTTTACCTTTTCAAAACTCCAACATTTGTTTTTTTTACCTCTTCAAAACTCCAACGTTAAAAGAAATCTATCTTTTTTACCTCTTCAAAACTCCAACATTATTATTATTATTTTTCTTTACCTCTTCAAAACTCCAACATTATTATTTTTTTTTTTTTACCTCTTCAAAACTCCAACATTTTTTTTTTTTTTTCCTCTTCAAAACTCAATTTTTTTTTTTTTTTACCTCTTCAAAACTCCAACATTTTTTTTTTTTTACCTCTTCAAAACTCCAACATTATTATTATTTTTTATTTTTTTTTATTTTTTACCTCTTCAAAACTCCAACATTAAAATATTTCTTACTTTTTTAACTCTTCAAAACTCCAACATTAAAAGATTTCTTTTTTTTTTACCTCTTCAAAACTCCAACATTTTTTTTTTTTTTACCTCTTCAAAACTCCAACATTTTTTTTTTTTACCTCTTCAAAACTCCAACATTTTTTTTTTTTACCTCCTCAAAACTCCAACATTTTTATTTTTTTTTTAGCTCTTCAAAACTCCATTTTTTTTTTACCTCTTCAAAACTCCAAAAAATTTTTTTTTTTACCTCTTCAAAACTCCAACATTATTATTATTTTTTATTTTTTTTTATTTTTTACCTCTTCAAAACTCCAACATTAAAATATTTCTTACTTTTTTAACTCTTCAAAACTCCAACATTATTTTATTTTTTATTTTGTTTACCTCTTCAAAACTCCAATTTTCATTTTTTTATTTTTTTTACCTCTTCAAAACTCCAACATTAAAAGATTTCTTTATTTTTTACCTCTTCAAAACTCCAACATTCATTTTTTTTTTTTACCTTTTCAAAACACCAACATTATTATTTTTTTTTGTTTACCTCTTCAAAACTCCAACATTCATTTTTTTTTTTTTTACCTCTTCAAAACTCCAACATTTTTTTTTTTTTTTTTACCTCTTCAAAACTCCAACATTTTTTTTTTGTTTACCTCTTCAAAACTCCAACAATTTTTTTTTTAACATCTTCAAAACTCCAACATAAATTTTTTTTTTTTTTTTACCTTTTCAAAACTCAAACATTATTATTTATTTTTTTTTTTTTTACCTCTTCAAAACACCAACATTAAGTTGTTTTTTTTTACCTCTTCAAAACTCCAACATTAAAATAATTCTTTCTTTTGTACCTCTTAAAAACCTCAACATTATTATTTTTATTTTTATTTTACCTCTTCAAAACTCCAACATTAAAATATTCCTTTCTTTTTTACCTCTTCAAAACTCCAACATTAAAATAATTATTTCTTTTTTACCTCTTCAAAACTCCAACATTATTATTATTATTTTTTTTTTTACCTCTTCAAAACTCCAACATTAAGTTGTTTTTTTTTTACCTCTTCAAAACTCCAACATTAAAAGATTTCTTTCTTTTTTACCTCTTCAAAACTCCAACATTAATTTTTTTTTTTTTACCTTTTCAAAACTCCGACATTATTTATTTATTTTATTAACATCTTCAAAACTCCAACAATAATTTTTTTTTTACCTTTTCAAAACTCCAACATTATTATTATTATTCTTTTTACCTCTTCAAAATTCCAACATTAAGTTTTTTTTTTTACCTCTTCAAAACTCCAACATTAATATAATTCTTTCTTTTTAACATCTTCAAAACTCCAACATTATTTTTTTATTTTTTACCTCTTCAAAACTCCAACATTAAGTTTTTTTTTTTTACCTCTTCAAAACTCCAACATTAAAATAATTCTTTCTTTTTAACATCTTCAAAACTCCAACATTGATTTATTTTTTATTTTTTACCTTTTCAAAACTCCAACAATATATATTTTTTTTTATTTTTTTTTTTACCTCTTTAAAACTCCAACATTAAAATATTTCTTTTTTTTACCTCTTTAAAACTCCAACCTTAAAATAATTATTTCTTTTTACCACTTCAAAACTCCCCAAAATTTTTTTTTACCTTTTCAAAACTCCAACATTAAATATTTTTTTTTAGCTGTTCAAAACTCCAACATTTTTTCATTTTTTTTTACATCTTCAAAACTCCATTAATTTTTTTTTCTTTTTTTTTTACCTCTTCAAAACTCCAACATAATTTTTTATTGTTTTTACCTCTTCAAAACACCAACGTTAATTTTTTTTTTTTTTTACGTCTTCAAAACTCCAATGTAATTTTTTTTTCTTTTACCTCTTCAAAACTCCAACGTTAATTTTTTTTTTTTTTTTTTACCTTTTCAAAACTCCAAAATTTTTTTTTTTTTTACGTCTTCAAAACTCCAATGTAATTTTTTTTTCTTTTACCTCTTCAAAACTCCAACGTTAATTTTTTTTTTTTTTTTTTACCTTTTCAAAACTCCAAAATTTTTTTTTTTTGTACCTCTTCAAAACTCCAACATTTTTATTATTTTTTCTTTTTTACCTCTTCAAAACTCCAATATTATTATTATTATTTTTCTTTACCTCTTCAAAACTCCAACATTAAAATAATTCTTTCTTTTGTACCTCTTAAAAACCTCAACATTATTATTTTTATTTTTATTTTACCTCTTCAAAACTCCAACATTAAAATATTTCTTTCTTTTTTACCTCTTCAAAACTCCAACATTAAAATAATTATTTCTTTTTTACCTCTTCAAAACTCCAACATTATTATTATTATTTTTTTTTTTACCTCTTCAAAACTCCAACATTAAGTTGTTTTTTTTTTACCTCTTCAAAACTCCAACATTAAAAGATTTCTTTCTTTTTTACCTCTTCAAAACTCCAACATTAATTTTTTTTTTTTTACCTTTTCAAAACTCCGACATTATTTATTTATTTTATTAACATCTTCAAAACTCCAACAATAATTTTTTTTTTACCTTTTCAAAACTCCAACATTATTATTATTATTCTTTTTACCTCTTCAAAATTCCAACATTAAGTTTTTTTTTTTACCTCTTCAAAACTCCAACATTAATATAATTCTTTCTTTTTAACATCTTCAAAACTCCAACATTATTTTTTTATTTTTTACCTCTTCAAAACTCCATCATTAAGTTTTTTTTTTTTACCTCTTCAAAACTCCAACATTAAAATAATTCTTTCTTTTTAACATCTTCAAAACTCCAACATTGATTTATTTTTTATTTTTTACCTTTTCAAAACTCCAACATTATTTTTTTTTTATTATTTTACTTTTTTTACCTCTTCAAAACTCCAACATTTTTTTTAATTTTTTTTTTTACCTCTTTAAAACTCCAACATTAAAATATTTCTTTTTTTTAGCTCTTTAAAACTCCAACCTTAAAATAATTATTTCTTTTTACCACTTCAAAACTCCCCAAAATTTTTTTTTACCTTTTCAAAACTCCAACATTAAATATTTTTTTTTAGCTGTTCAAAACTCCAACATTTTTTCATTTTTTTTTACATCTTCAAAACTCCATTAATTTTTTTTTCTTTTTTTTTACCTCTTCAAAACTCCAACATAATTTTTTATTGTTTTTACCTCTTCAAAACACCAACGTTAATTTTTTTTTTTTTTTACGTCTTCAAAACTCCAATGTAATTTTTTTTTCTTTTACCTCTTCAAAACTCCAACGTTAATTTTTTTTTTTTTTTTTACCTTTTCAAAACTCCAAAATTTTTTTTTTTTGTACCTCTTCAAAACTCCAACATTTTTATTATTTTTTCTTTTTTACCTCTTCAAAACTCCAATATTATTATTATTATTTTTCTTTACCTCTTCAAAACTCCAACATTATTTTTTTTATTTTTTTTTTACCTATTCAAAACTCAATTTTTTTTTTTTTACCTCTTCAAAACTCCAACATTTTTTTTTTTTACCTCCTAAAAACTCCAACATTTTTTTTTTTTTTTACCTCTTCAAAACTCCATTTTTTTTTTACCTCTTCAAAACTCCAACATTAAAAGATTTCTTTATTTTTTACCTCTTCAAAACTCCAACATTCATTTTTTTTTTTACCTTTTCAAAACTCCAACATTAATTAATTTTTTTTTTTTTTTTAACATCTTCAAAACTCCAACATTCATTTTTTTTTTTACCTTCTCAAAACTCCAACATTATTATTATTATTACTTTTTTTTTACCTCTTCAAAACTCCAACATTCATTTTTTTTTTACCTTTTCAAAACTCCAATATTATTATTATTATTATTTTTTTTTTACCATCTTCAAAACTCCAACATTAAGTTGTTGTTTTTTTACCTCTTCAAAACTCCAACATTAAAAGATTTCTTTATTTTTTAACTCTTCAAAACTCCAAAAAAAAATTGTTTTTTTTTTACCTCTTCAAAACTCCAACATTATTTTATTTTTTATTTTGTTTACCTCTTCAAAACTCCAACATTAATTTTTTTTTTTTTTTTACCTCTTCAAAACTCCAACATTAAAAGATTTCTTTATTTTTTACCTCTTCAAAACTCCAATTTTTTTTTTTTTTTTTTACCTTTTCAAAACTCCAACATTTTTTTTTTTTACCTCTTCAAAACTCCAACGTAAAAGAAATCTTTCTTTTTTACCTCTTCAAAACTCCAACATTATTATTATTATTTTTCTTTACCTCTTCAAAACTCCAACATTATTTTTTTTATTTTTTTTTTACCTCTTCAAAACTCCAACATTTTTTTTTTTTTTTTACCTCTTCAAAACTCAATTTTTTTTTTTTTTACCTCTTCAAAACTCCAACATTTTTTTTTTTTACCTCTTCAAAACTCCAACATTTTTTTTTTTACCTCTTCAAAACTCCAACATTTTTTTTTTTTACCTCCTCAAAACTCCAACATTTTTATTTTTTTTTTAGCTCTTCAAAACTCCAAAAAAAATTTTTTTTTACCTCTTCAAAACTCCAACATTATTATTATTTTTTATTTTTTTTTATTTTTTACCTCTTCAAAACTCCAACATTAAAAGATTTCTTTCTTTTTTAACTCTTCAAAACTCCAACATTATTTTATTTTTTATTTTGTTTACCTCTTCAAAACTCCAATATTCATTTTTTTATTTTTTTTACCTCTTCAAAACTCCAACATTAAAAGATTTCTTTATTTTTTACCTCTTCAAAACTCCAACATTCATTTTTTCTTTTTTACCTTTTCAAAACTCCAATATTATTTATTTTATTTTTATTTTTTTAACATCTTCAAAACTCCAACATTCATTTTTTTTTACCTTCTCAAAACTCCAACATTATTATTATTATTACTTTTTTTTTACCTCTTCAAAACTCCAACATTAATTTTTTTTTTTTACCTTTTCAAAACTCCAATATTATTATTATTATTATTATTTTTTTACCATCTTCAAAACTCCAACATTAAGTTGTTGTTTTTTTACCTCTTCAAAACTCCAACATTATTTTATTTTTTATTTTGTTTACCTCTTCAAAACTACAACATTAATTTTTTTTTTTTTTTACCTCTTCAAAACTCCAACATTAAAAGATTTCTTTATTTTTTACGTCTTCAAAACTCCAACATTAAAAGATTTCTTTATTTTTTACCTCTTCAAAACTCCAACATTCATTTTTTTTTTACCTTTTCAAAACTCCAATATTATTTATATATATATTTTTTTTTTGTACCTTTTCAAAACTCCAATATTATTTATTTTATTTGTATTTTTTTTAACATCTTCAAAACTCCAACATTCTTTTTTTTTCTACCTTCTCAAAACTCCAACATTATTATTATTATTACTTATTTTACCTCTTCAAAACTCGAACATTAATTTTTTTTTTACCTTTTCAAAACTCCAACATTAAGTTTTTGTTTTTTAACCTCTTCAAAACTCCAACATTATTTTATTTTTTATTTTGTTTACCTCTTCAAAACTCCAACATTATTTTTTTTATTTTTTTTACCTCTTCAAAACTCCAACATTTAAAGATTTCTTTATTTTTTACCTCTTCAAAACTCCAACATTCTTTTTTTTTTTTACCTTTTCAAAACTCCAATATTATTTATTTTATTTTTATTTTTTTTTACCTCTTCAAAACTCCAACATTTTTTTTTTTACCTCCTCAAAACTCCAACATTTTTATTTTTTTTTTAGCTCTTCAAAACTCCAAAAAATTTTTTTTTTTACCTCTTCAAAACTCCAACATTATTATTATTTTTTTATTTTTTTTTATTTTTTACCTCTTCAAAACTCCAACATTAAAAGATTTCTTTCTTTTTTAACTCTTCAAAACTCCAACATTATTTTATTTTTTATTTTGTTTACCTCTTCAAAACTCCAATATTCATTTTTTTATTTTTTTTACCTCTTCAAAACTCCAACATTAAAAGATTTCTTTATTTTTTACCTCTTCAAAACTCCAACATTCATTTTTTCTTTTTTACCTTTTCAAAACTCCAATATTATTTATTTTATTTTTATTTTTTTAACATCTTCAAAACTCCAACATTCATTTTTTTTTTACCTTCTCAAATCTCCAACATTATTATTATTATTACTTTTTTTTTACCTCTTCAAAACTCCAACATTAATTTTTTTTTTTTACCTTTTCAAAACTCCAATATTATTATTATTATTATTATTTTTTTACCATCTTCAAAACTCCAACATTAAGTTGTTGTTTTTTTACCTCTTCAAAACTCCAACATTATTTTATTTTTTATTTTGTTTACCTCTTCAAAACTACAACATTAATTTTTTTTTTTTTTTACCTCTTCAAAACTCCAACATTAAAAGATTTCTTTATTTTTTACGTCTTCAAAACTCCAACATTAAAAGATTTCTTTATTTTTTACCTCTTCAAAACTCCAACATTCATTTTTTTTTTACCTTTTCAAAACTCCAATATTATTTATATATATATATTTTTTTTGTACCTCTTCAAAACTCCAACATTATTATTATTATTATTTTTTACCTCTTCAAAACTCCAACGTTAAAAGAAATCTTTCTTTTTTACCTCTTCAAAACTCCAACATTATTTTATTTTTTATTTTGTTTACCTCTTCAAAACTCCAATATATTTTTATTTATTTTTTTTTTACCTCTTCAAAACTCCAACATTAAAAGATTTCTTTATTTTTTACCTCTTCAAAACTCCAACATTCATTTTTTTTTTTACCTTTTCAAAACTCCAATATTATTTATTTTATTTGTATTTTTTTTAACATCTTCAAAACTCCAACATTCTTTTTTTTTTACCTTCTCAAAACTCCAACATTATTATTATTATTACTTATTTTACCTCTTCAAAACTCCAACATTAATTTTTTTTTTACCTTTTCAAAACTCCAATATTATTATTATTTTTTTTTTTTTACCATCTTCAAAACTCCAACATTAAGTTTTTGTTTTTTAACCTCTTCAAAACTCCAACATTAAAATATTTCTTTCTTTTTTACGTCTTCAAAACTCCAACATTATTTTATTTTTTATTTTGTTTACCTCTTCAAAACTCCAACATTATTTTTTTTATTTTTTTTACCTCTTCAAAACTCCAACATTAAAAGATTTCTTTATTTTTTACCTCTTCAAAACTCCAACATTCTTTTTTTTTTTTACCTTTTCAAAACTCCAATATTATTTATTTTATTTTTATTTTTTTTAACATCTTCAAAACTCCAACATTCATTTTTTCTTTTTTACCTTTTCAAAACTCCAATATTATTTATTTTATTTTTATTTTTTTAACATCTTCAAAACTCCAACATTCATTTTTTTTTTACCTTCTCAAAACTCCAACATTATTATTATTATTACTTTTTTTTTACCTCTTCAAAACTCCAACATTAATTTTTTTTTTTTACCTTTTCAAAACTCCAATATTATTATTATTATTATTATTTTTTTACCATCTTCAAAACTCCAACATTAAGTTGTTGTTTTTTTACCTCTTCAAAACTCCAACATTATTTTATTTTTTATTTTGTTTACCTCTTCAAAACTACAACATTAATTTTTTTTTTTTTTTACCTCTTCAAAACTCCAACATTAAAAGATTTCTTTATTTTTTACGTCTTCAAAACTCCAACATTAAAAGATTTCTTTATTTTTTACCTCATCAAAACTCCAACATTCATTTTTTTTTTACCTTTTCAAAACTCCAATATTATTATTATTATTTTTTTTTTTTTTGTACCTCTTGAAAACTCCAACATTATTATTATTATTTTTTTTTACCTCTTCAAAACTCCAACGTTAAAAGAAATCTTTCTTTTTTACCTCTTCAAAACTCCAACATTATTTTATTTTTTATTTTGTTTACCTCTTCAAAACTCCAATATATTTTTATTTATTTTTTTTTTACCTCTTCAAAACTCCAACATTAAAAGATTTCTTTATTTTTTACCTCTTCAAAACTCCAACATTCATTTTTTTTTTTACCTTTTCAAAACTCCAATATTATTTATTTTATTTGTATTTTTTTTAACATCTTCAAAACTCCAACATTCTTTTTTTTTACCTTCTCAAAACTCCAACATTATAATTATTATTACATATTTTACCTCTTCAAAACTCCAACATTAATTTTTTTTTTACCTTTTCAAAACTCCAATATTATTATTATTTTTTTTTTTTTTACCATCTTCAAAACTCCAACATTAAGTTTTTGTTTTTTAACCTCTTCAAAACTCCAACATTAAAATATTTCTTTCTTTTTTACGTCTTCAAAACTCCAACATTATTTTATTTTTTATTTTGTTTACCTCTTCAAAACTCCAACATTATTTTTTTTATTTTTTTTACCTCTTCAAAACTCCAACATTAAAAGATTTCTTTATTTTTTACCTCTTCAAAACTCCAACATTCTTTTTTTTTTTTACCTTTTCAAAACTCCAATATTATTTATTTTATTTTTATTTTTTTTAACATCTTCAAAACTCCAACATTAATTTTTTTTTTTACCTTCTCAAAACTCCAACATTATTATTATTATTTTTATTTTTTTACCTCTTCAAAACTCCAACATTAATTTTTTTTTTACCTTTTCAAAACTCCAATATTATTATTATTATTATTTTTTTTTTTAACATCTTCAAAACTCCAACATTAAGTTTTTTTTTTTTTACCTCTTCAAAACTCCAACATTAAAAGATTTCTTTCTTTTTTACCTCTTCAAAACTCCAATTTTTTATTTTTTTTTACCTTTTCAAAACTCCAACATTTTTTTTTTTTGTACCTCTTCAAAACTCCAACATTATTATTATTATTTTTTTTTACCTCTTCAAAACTCCAACATTTTTTTTTTTTTTTTACCTCTTCAAAACTCAATTATTTATTTTTTTTACCTCTTCAAAACTACAATTTTTTTTTTTTTACCTCTTCAAAACTCCAACATATATATATATTTTTTTTACCTCTTCAAAACTCCAACTTTTTTTTTTTTTTACCTCTTCAAAACTCCAACATTTTTTTTTTTTTTGTACCTCTTCAAAACTCCAACATTATTATTATTTTTTTTTTTACCTCTTCAAAACTCCAACGTTAAAAGAAATCTTTCTTTTTTACCTCTTCAAAACTCCAACATTATTATTATTATTTTTCTTTACCTCTTCAAAACTCCAACATTTTTTTTTTTTTTTTTACCTCTTCAAAACTCAATTATTTATTTTTTTTACCTCTTCAAAACTCCAATTTTTTTTTTTTTTTACCTCTTCAAAACTCCAACATATATGTATATTTTTTTTACCTCTTCAAAACTCCAACTTTTTTTTTTTTTTTACCTCTTCAAAACTCCAACATTTTTTTTTTTTTTACCTCTTCAAAACTCCAACATTTTTTTTTTTTTTTTACCTCTTCAAAACTCCATTTTTTTTTTTACCTCTTCAAAACTCCAACATTTTTTTTTTTATATTGTTTACCTCTTCAAAACTCCAACATTATTTTTTTTATTTTTTTTACCTCTTCAAAGCTCCAACATTATAAGATTTCTTTCTTTTTTACGTCTTCAAAACTCCAACATTATTTTATTTTTTATTTTGTTTACCTCTTCAAAACTCCAACATTAATTTTTTTTTTTTTTTTTACCTCTTCAAAACTCCAACATTAAAAGATTTCTTTATTTTTTACCTCTTCAAAACTCCAACATTCATTTTTTTTTTTACCTTTTCAAAACTCCAATATTATTATTTTTTTTTATTTTTTTTTTAACATCTTCAAAACTCCAACTTTAATTTTTTTTTTTACCTTCTCAAAACTCCAACATTATTATTTTTTTTTATTTTTTTTACCTTTTCAAAACTCCAATATTATTATTATTATTATTATATTTTTTAACATCTTCAAAACTCCAACATTAAAAGATTTCTTTCTTTTTTACCTCTTCAAAACTCCAATTTTTTTTATTTTTTTTTACCTTTTCAAAACTCCAACTTTTTTTTTTTTTTACCTCTTCAAAACTCCAACATTAAAAGATTTCTTTCTTTTTTACCTCTTCAAAACTCCAATTTTTTTTAATTTTTTTTTACCTTTTCAAAACTCCAACATTTTTTTTTTGTACCTCTTCAAAACTCCAACATTATTATTATTATTTTTTTTACCTCTTCAAAACTCCAACGTTAAAAGAAATCTTTCTTTTTTACCTCTTCATAACTCCAACATTATTATTATTATTTTTCTTTACCTCTTCAAAACTCCAACATTTTTTTTTTTTTTTTACCTCTTCAAAACTCAATTATTTATTTTTTTTACCTCTTCAAAACTCCAATTTTTTTTTTTTTACCTCTTCAAAACTCCAACATATATGTATATTTTTTTTACCTCTTCAAAACTCCAACTTTTTTTTTTTTTTTACCTCTTCAAAACTCCAACATTTTTTTTTTTTTTACCTCTTCAAAACTCCAACATTTTTTTTTTTTTTTACCTCTTCAAAACTCCATTTTTTTTTTTACCTCTTCAAAACTCCAACATTTTTTTTTTTTTTTACCTCTTCAAAACTCCATTTTTTTTTTTACCTCTTCAAAACTCCAACATTTTTTTTTTTTTAACTCTTCAAAACTCAAACATTATTATTATTTTTTTATTTTTTTTATTTTTTACCTCTTCAAAACTCCAACATTAAACGATTTCTTTCTTTTTTAACTTATCAAAACTCCAACATTATTTTATTTTTTATTTTGTTTACCTCTTCAAAACTCCAACATTTATTTTTTTTATTTTTTTTTTACCTCTTCAAAACTCCAACATTAAAATATTTCTTTCTTTTTTACGTCTTCAAAACTCCTACATTATTTTATTTTTTATATTGTTTACCTCTTCAAAACTCCAACATTATTTTTTTTATTTTTTTTACCTCTTCAAAACTCCAACATTATAAGATTTCTTTCTTTTTTACGTCTTCAAAACTCCAACATTATTTTATTTTTTATTTTGTTTACCTCTTCAAAACTCCAACATTAATTTTTTTATTTTTTTTTACCTCTTCAAAACTCCAACATTCTTTTTTTTTTTACCTTTTCAAAACTCCAATATTATTATTTTTTTTTTTTTTTTTTTAACATCTTCAAAACTCCAACATTAATTTTTTTTTTTACCTTCTCAAAACTCCAACATTATTATTATTTTTTTCTTTTTTTTACCTCTTCAAAACTCCAACATTAATTTTTTTTTTACCTTTTCAAAACTCCAATATTATTATTATTATTTTTTTTTTTTTTAACATCTTCAAAACTCCAACATTAAGTTGTTTTTTTTACCTCTTCAAAACTCCAACATTAAAAGATTTCTTTCTTTTTTACCTCTTCAAAACTCCAATTTTTTTTTTTTTTTTTTACCTTTTCAAAACTCCAACATTTTTTTTTTGTACCTCTTCAAAACTCCAACATTATTATTATTTTTTTTTTTTACCTCTTCAAAACTCCAACGTTAAAAGAAATCTTTCTTTTTTACCTCTTCAAAACTCCAACATTAAAAGATTTCTTTCTTTTTTACCTCTTCAAAACTCCAATTTTTTTTAATTTTTTTTTACCTTTTCAAAACTCCAACATTTTTTTTTTGTACCTCTTCAAAACTCCAACATTATTATTATTTTTTTTTTTACCTCTTCAAAACTCCAACGTTAAAAGAAATCTTTCTTTTTTACCTTTTCAAAACTCCAACATTTTTTTTTTGTACCTCTTCAAAACTCCAACATTATTATTATTATTTTTCTTTACCTCTTCAAAACTCCAACATTTTTTTTTTTTTTTACCTCTTCAAAACTCAATTATTTATTTTTTTTACCTCTTCAAAACTCTAATTTTTTTTTTTTTTTACCTCTTCAAAACTCCAACATATATGTATATTTTTTTTACCTCTTCAAAACTCCAACTTTTTTTTTTTTTTTACCTCTTCAAAACTCCAACATTTTTTTTTTTTTTACCTCTTCAAAACTCCAACATTTTTTTTTTTTTTTACCTCTTCAAAACTCCATTTTTTTTTTTACCTCTTCAAAACTCCAACATTTTTTTTTTTTTTTACCTCTTCAAAACTCCATTTTTTTTTTTACCTCTTCAAAACTCCAACATTTTTTTTTTTTTAACTCTTCAAAACTCCAACATTATTATTATTTTTTTTTTTTTACCTCTTCAAAACTCCAACATTAAACGATTTCTTTCTTTTTTAACTTATCAAAACTCCAACATTATTTTATTTTTTATTTTGTTTACCTCTTCAAAACTCCAACATTTATTTTTTTTATTTTTTTTTTACCTCTTCAAAACTCCAACATTAAAATATTTCTTTCTTTTTTACGTCTTCAAAACTCCTACATTATTTTATTTTTTATATTGTTTACCTCTTCAAAACTCCAACATTATTTTTTTTATTTTTTTTACCTCTTCAAAACTCCAACATTATAAGATTTCTTTCTTTTTTACGTCTTCAAAACTCCAACATTATTTTATTTTTTATTTTGTTTACCTCTTCAAAACTCCAACATTAATTTTTTTATTTTTTTTTACCTCTTCAAAACTCCAACATTCTTTTTTTTTTTTACCTTTTCAAAACTCCAATATTATTATTATTATTTTTTTTTTTTTAACATCTTCAAAACTCCAACATTAATTATTTTTTTTACCTTCTCAAAACTCCAACATTATTATTATTTTTTTCTTTTTTTTACCTCTTCAAAACTCCAACATTAATTTTTTTTTTACCTTTTCAAAACTCCAATATTATTATTATTTTTTTTTTTTTTTTTAACATCTTCAAAACTCCAACATTAAGTTGTTTTTTTTACCTCTTCAAAACTCCAACATTAAAAGATTTCTTTCTTTTTTACCTCTTCAAAACTCCAATTTTTTTTTTTTTTTTTTACCTTTTCAAAACTCCAACATTTTTTTTTTGTACCTCTTCAAAACTCCAACATTATTATTATTTTTTTTTTTACCTCTTCAAAACTCCAACGTTAAAAGAAATCTTTCTTTTTTACCTCTTCAAAACTCCAACATTATTATTATTATTTTTCTTTACCTCTTCAAAACTCCAACATTTTTTTTTTTTTTTACCTCTTCAAAACTCAATTATTTATTTTTTTTACCTCTTCAAAACTCCAATTTTTTTTTTTTTAACTCTTCAAAACTCCAACATTATTATTATTATTTTTATTTTTTTATTTTTTACCTCTTCAAAACTCCAACATTAAACGATTTCTTTCTTTTTTAACTTATCAAAACTCCAACATTATTTTATTTTTTAATTTGTTTACCTCTTCAAAACTCCAACATTAATTTTTTTTATTTTTTTTTTACCTCTTCAAAACTCCAACATTAAAATATTTCTTTCTTTTTTACGTCTTCAAAACTCCTACATTATTTTATTTTTTATATTGTTTACCTCTTCAAAACTCCAACATTATTTTTTTTATTTTTTTTACCTCTTCAAAACTCCAACATTATAAGATTTCTTTCTTTTTTACGTCTTCAAAACTCCAACATTATTTTATTTTTTATTTTGTTTACCTCTTCAAAACTCCAACATTAATTTTTTTATTTTTTTTTACCTCTTCAAAACTCCAACATTAAAAGATTTCTTTATTTTTTACCTCTTCAAAACTCCAACATTCTTTTTTTTTTTTACCTTTTCAAAACTCCAATATTATTATTATTATTATTTTTTTTTTTAACATCTTCAAAACTCCAACATTAATTTTTTTTTTTACCTTCTCAAAACTCCAACATTATTATTATTTTTTTATTTTTTTTACCTCTTCAAAACTCCAACATTAATTTTTTTTTTACCTTTTCAAAACTCCAATATTATTATTATTATTATTTTTTTTTTTAACATCTTCAAAACTCCAACATTAAGTTGTTTTTTTTACCTCTTCAAAACTCCAACATTAAAAGATTTCTTTCTTTTTTACCTCTTCAAAACTCCAATTTTTTTAATTTTTTTTTACCTTTTCAAAATTCCAACATTTTTTTTTTTTGTACCTCTTCAAAACTCCAACATTATTATTATTATTTTTTTTTACCTCTTCAAAACTCCAACGTTAAAAGAAATCTTTCTTTTTTACCTCTTCAAAACTCCAACATTATTATTATTATTTTTCTTTACCTCTTCAAAACTCCAACATTTTTTTTTTTTTTTTACCTCTTCAAAACTCAATTATTTATTTATTTTACCTCTTCAAAACTCCAATTTTTTTTTTTTTTACCTCTTCAAAACTCCAACTTTTTTTTTTTTTTTTACCTCTTCAAAACTCCAACATTTTTTTTTTTTTACCTCTTCAAAACTCCAACATTTTTTTTTTTTTTTTACCTCTTCAAAACTCCAATATTATTATTATTTTTTTTTTTAACATCTTCAAAACTCCAACATTAAGTTGTTTTTTTTACCTCTTCAAAACTCCAACATTAAAAGATTTCTTTCTTTTTTACCTCTTCAAAACTCCAATTTTTTTAATTTTTTTTTACCTTTTCAAAACTCCAACATTTTTTTTTTTACCTCTTCAAAACTCCAACATTAAAAGATTTCTTTCTTTTTTACCTCTTCAAAACTCCAATTTTTTTTTTTTTTTTTTACCTTTTCAAAACTCCAACATTTTTTTTTTTTGTACCTCTTCAAAACTCCAACATTATTATTATTATTTTTTTTTACCTCTTCAAAACTCCAACGTTAAAAGAAATCTTTCTTTTTTACCTCTTCAAAACTCCAACATTATTATTATTATTTTTCTTTACCTCTTCAAAACTCCAACATTTTTTTTTTTTTTTTACCTCTTCAAAACTCAATTATTTATTTTTTTTACCTCTTCAAAACTCCAATTTTTTTTTTTTTTACCTCTTCAAAACTCCAACTTTTTTTTTTTTTTTACCTCTTCAAAACTCCAACATTTTTTTTTTTTTACCTCTTCAAAACTCCAACATTTTTTTTTTTTTTTTACCTCTTCAAAACTCCTTTTTTTTACCTCTTCAAAACTCCAACATTTTTTTTTTTTTAACTCTTCAAAACTCCAACATTATTATTATTTTTTTTATTTTTTTATTTTTTACCTCTTCAAAACTCCAACATTAAACGATTTCTTTCTTTTTTAACTTATCAAAACTCCAACATTATTTTATTTTTTATTTTGTTTACCTCTTCAAAACTCCAACATTAATTTTTTTTTTTTTTTTTTACCTCTTCAAAACTCCAACATTAAAATATTTCTTTCTTTTTTACCTCTTCAAAACTCCTACATTATTTTATTTTTTATATTGTTTACCTCTTCAAAACTCCAACATTATTATTATTTTTTTTTTACCTCTTCAAAACTCCAACATTAAAAGCTTTCTTTATTTTTTACCTCTTCAAAACTCCAACATTAAAATATTTCTTTCTTTTTTACGTCTTCAAAACTCCAACGTTATTTTATTTTTTATTTTGTTTACCTCTTCAAAACTCCAACATTAATTTTTGATTTTTTTTACCTCTTCAAAACTCCAACATTAAAATATTTCTTTATTTTTTACCTCTTCAAAACTCCAACATTCTTTTTCTTTTTTTACCTTTTCAAAACTCCAATATTATTATTATTTTTTTTTTTTTTTTTAACATCTTCAAAACTCAAACATTAATTTTTTTTTTTACCTTCTCAAAACTCCAACATTATTATTATTATTATTATTTTTTTACCTCTTCAAAACTCCAACATTAATTTTTTTATTTTTTTTACCTCTTCAAAACTCCAACATTAAAAGATTTCTTTATTTTTTACGTCTTCAAAACTCCAACGTTATTTTATTTTTTATTTTGTTTACCTCTTCAAAACTCCAACATTATTTATTATTTTTTTTTACCTCTTCAAAACTCCAACATTAAAATATTTCTTTATTTTTTACCTCTTCAAAACTCCAACATTCTTTTTCTTTTTTTACCTTTTCAAAACTCCAATATTATTATTTTTTTTTATTTTTTTTTTAACATCTTCAAAACTCAAACATTAATTTTTTTTTTTACCTTCTCAAAACTCCAACATTATTATTATTATTATTATTTTTTTACCTCTTCAAAACTCCAACATTATTTATTTTTTTTTACCTTCTCAAAACTCCAACATTATTATTATTATTTTTATTTTTTTACCTCTTCAAAACTCCAACATTAATTTTTTTTTTACCTTTTCAAAACTCCAATATTATTATTATTATTTTTATTTTTTTAACATCTTCAAAACTCCAACATTAAGTTTTTTTTTTTTACCTCTTCAAAACTCCAACATTAAAAGATTTCTTTCTTTTTTACCTTTTCAAAACTCCAACATTTTTTTTTTTGTACCTCTTCAAAACTCAAACATTATTATTATTTTTTTTTTTTACCTCTTCAAAACTCCAACGTTAAAAGAAATCTTTATTTTTTACCTCTTCAAAACTCCAACATTATTATTATTATTTTTCTTTACCTCTTCAAAACTCCAACATTTTTTTTTTTTTTTACCTCTTCAAAACTCAATTTTTTTTTTTTTACCTCTTCAAAACTCCAATTTTTTTTTTTTTTTTTACCTCTTCAAAACTCCAACATATTTTTATTTTTTTTTACCTCTTCAAAACTCCAACATTTTTTTTTTTTTACCTCTTCAAAACTCCAACATTTTTTTTTTTTTTACCTCTTCAAAACTCCAACATTTTTTTTTTTTTTTTACCTCTTCAAAACTCCATTTTTTTTTTTACCTCTTCAAAACTCCAACATTTTTTTTTTTTAACTCTTCAAAACTCCAACATTATTATTATTTTTATTTATTTTTTATTTTTTACCTCTTCGAAACTCCAACATTAAAAGATTTCTTTCTTTTTTAACTTATCAAAACTCCAACATTATTTATTTTTTATTTTGTTTACCTCTTCAAAACTCCAACGTTAAAAGAAATCTTTCTTTTTTACCTCTTCAAAACTCCAAAATTATTATTATTATTTTTCTTTACCTCTTCAAAACTCCAACATTTTTTTTTTTTTTTTTACCTCTTCAAAACTCAATTTTTTTTTTTTTACCTCTTCAAAACTCCAATTTTTTTTTTTTTTTTTTACCTCTTCAAAACTCCAACATATTTTTATTTTTTTTTACCTCTTCAAAACTCCAACATTTTTTTTTTTTTACCTCTTCAAAACTCCAACATTTTTTTTTTTTTTACCTCTTCAAAACTACAACATTTTTTTTTTTTTTTTACCTCTTCAAAACTCCATTTTTTTTTTTACCTCTTCAAAACTCCAACATTTTTTTTTTTTAACTCTTCAAAACTCCAACATTATTATTATTTTTATTTATTTTTTATTTTTTACCTCTTCGAAACTCCAACATTAAAAGATTTCTTTCTTTTTTAACTTATCAAAACTCCAACATTATTTTATTTTTTATTTTGTTTACCTCTTCAAAACTCCAACATTTATTATTTTTTTTTTTTTACCTCTTCAAAACTCCAACATTAAAATATTTCTTTCTTTTTTACGTCTTCAAAACTCCTACATTATTTTAATTTTTATATTGTTTACCTCTTCAAAACTCCAACATAATTTTTTTTTTTTTTTTACCTCTTCAAGACTCCAACATTAAAAGATTTCTTTATTTTTTACCTCTTCAAAACTCCAACATTCATTTTTTTTTTTACCTTTTTAAAACTCCAATATTATTTATTTTATTTTATTTTTTTTTACCTCTTCAAAACTCCAACATTAAAATATTTCTTTCTTTTTTACGTCTTCAAAACTCCAACATTATTTTATTTTTTATTTTGTTTACCTCTTCAAAACTCCAACATTAATTTTTTAATTTTTTTTTACCTCTTCAAAACTCCAACATTTAAAGATTTCTTTATTTTTTACCTCTTCAAAACTCCAACATTCATTTTTTTTTTTACCTTTTCAAAACTCCAATATTATTTATTTTATTTTTATTTTTTTTACCTCTTCAAAACTCAAACATTAATTTTTTTTTTACCTTTTCAAAACTCCAATATTATTATTATTATTATTTTTTTTTTTAACATCTTCAAAACTCCAACATTAAGTTGTTTTTTTTACCTCTTCAAAACTCCAACATTAAAAGATTTCTTTCTTTTTTACCTCTTCAAAACTCCATTTTTTTTAATTTTTTTTTACCTTTTCAAAACTCCAACATTTTTTTTTTTTTTACCTCTTCAAAACTCCAACATTAAAAGATTTCTTTCTTTTTTACCTCTTCAAAACACCAACATTATTTTATTTTTTATTTCGTTTACCTCTTCAAAACTCCAACATTATTATTATTTATTTTTTTTTACCTTTTCAAAACTCCAACATTATTTTTTTTTATTATTATTTTTTTTACCTCTTCAAAACTCCAACATTAAAAGATTTCTTTCTTTTTTACCTCTTCAAAGCTCCAACATTATTATTTTTTTTTTTTACCTCTTCAAAACTCCAACATTAAAATAAATCTTTCTTTTTTACCTCTTCAAAACTCCAACATTATTATTATTATTTTTCTTTACCTCTTCAAAACTCCAACATTATTATTATTTTTTTTTTTTTACCTCTTCAAAGCTCCAACATTATTATTATTTTTTTTTTACCTCTTCAAAACTCCAACATTCAAAGAAATCTTTCTTTTTTACCTCTTCAAAACTCCAACATTATTATTATTATTTTTCTTTACCTTTTCAAAACTCCAATATTATTCATTTTATTTTTATTTTTTTTAACATCTTCAAAACTCCAACATTAATTTTTTTTTTTACCTTCTCAAAACTCCAACATTATTATTATTTTTTTCTTTTTTTTACCTCTTCAAAACTCAAACATTAATTTTTTTTTTACCTTTTCAAAACTCCAATATTATTATTATTATTTTTTTTTTTTTTAACATCTTCAAAACTCCAATATTATTATTATTATTTTTTTTTTTTTTAACATCTTCAAAACTCCAACATTAAGTTGTTTTTTTTACCTCTTCAAAACTCCAACATTAAAAGATTTCTTTCTTTTTTACCTCTTCAAAACTCCATTTTTTTTTATTTTTTTTTTACCTTTTCAAAACTCCAACATTTTTTTTTTTTTTACCTCTTCAAAACTCCAACATTAAAAGATTTCTTTCTTTTTTACCTCTTCAAAACACCAACATTATTTTATTTTTTATTTTGTTTACTTCTTCAAAACTCCAACATTATTATTATTTTTTTTTTTTTACCTTTTCAAAACTCCAACATTATTTTTTTTTATTATTATTTTTTTTACCTCTTCAAAACTCCAACATTAAAAGATTTCTTTCTTTTTTACCTCTTCAAAGCTCCAACATTATTATTTATTTTTTTTTTACCTCTTCAAAACTCCAACATTAAAAGAAATCTTTCTTTTTTACCTCTTCAAAACTCCAACATTATTATTATTATTTTTCTTTACCTCTTCAAAACTCCAACATTATTTTTTTTATTTTTTTTTTTACCTCTTCAAATCTCCAACATTATTATTATTTTTTTTTTACCTCTTCAAAACTCCAACATTAAAAGAAATCTTTCTTTTTTACCTCTTCAAAACTCCAACATTATTATTATTATTTTTCTTTACCTCTTCAAAACTCCAACATTATTTTTTTTATTTTTTTTTTTACCTCTTCAAAACTCCAACATATATATATATTTTTTTTACCTCTTCGAAACTCCAACAATTTTTTTTTTTTTAACATCTTCAAAACTCCAACATTACATTTTTTTTTTACCTTTTCAAAACTCCAACATAATTTTTTTTTTACCTCTTAAAACACCAACGTTAAAAGATTTCTCTTTTTTTACCTCTTCAAACTGCAACATTAAAAGATTCCTTTTTTTTACCTCTTCAAAACTCCAACATTATTATTATTATTATTTTTTTTACCTCTTCAAAATACCAACATTAAAAGAAATCTTTCTTTTTTACCTCTTCAAAACTCAAAAATTATTATTATTATTATTTTTACCTCTTCAAAACTCCAACATTAAAAGATTTCTTTCTTTTTTACCTCTTCAAAACTCCAACATTAATTTTTTTTTTACCTTTTCAAAACTCCAACATAATTTTTTTTTTTACCTCTTAAAACTCCAACATTAAAAGATTTCTCTTTTTTTTACCTCTTCAAACTGCAACATTAAAAGATTCCTTTTTTTTTACCTCTTCAAAACTCCAACATTATTATTATTATTATTTTTTTTACCTCTTCAAAATACCAACATTAAAAGAAATCTTTCTTTTTTACCTCTTCAAAACTCAAAAATTATTATTATTATTATTTTTACCTCTTCAAAACTCCAACATTAAAAGATTTCTTTCTTTTTTACCTCTTCAAAACTCCAACATTAATATTTTTTTTCTTACCTTTTCAAAACTCCAACATTAAGTTTTTTTTTTTTTACCTCTTCAAAACTCCAACATTAAAATAATTCTTTCTTTTTAACATCTTCAAAACTCCAACATTAATTTATTTTATTTTTTTTACCTTTTCAAAACTCCAACATTATTTTTTTTAATTATTATTTTTCTTTTTTTACCTCTTCAAAACTCCAAAAAAAAAATTTCTTTTTTTTTTACCTCTTTAAAACCCCAACGTTAAAAGATTTCTTTTTTTTACCTCTTCAAAACTCCAATCTTAAAATAATTCTTTCTTTTTTACGTCTTCAAAACTCCAAAACATTTTTTTTTACCTTTTCAAAACTCCAACATTAAATATTTTTTTTTACCTGTTCAAAACTCCAACATTTTTAAATTTTTTTTTACATCTTCAAAACTCCAAAATTAAAAGAATTCTTTCTTTTTTACCTCTTCAAATCTCCTACGTAATTTTTTTTTTCTTTTACCTCTTCAAAACTCCAACGTTAATTTTTTTACCTTTTCAAAACTCCAACATTTTTTTTTTTTTGTACCTCTTCAAAACTCCAACATTATTATTATTTTTTTTTTTTTTACCTCTTCAAAACTCCAACATTAAAAGAAATCTTTCTTTTTTACCTCTTCAAAACTCCAACATTATTATTATTATTTTTCTTTACCTCTTCAAAACTCCAACATTTTTTTTTTTTTTTTTTTTTTACCTCTTCAAAACTCCAACATATATATATATATTTTTTTTACCTCTTCAAAACTCCAACATTATTATTATTATTATTATTTTACCTCTTCAAAACTCCAACATTAAAATATTTCTTTCTTTTTTACGTCTTCAAAACTCCAACATTATTTTATTTTTTATTTTGTTTACCTCTTCAAAACTCCAACATTTTTTTTTTTTTTTTTTTTTACCTCTTCAAAACTCCAATTTTTTTTTTTTTTTTTTACCTCTTCAAAACTCCAACATATTTTTATTTTTTTTTACCTCTTCAAAACTCCAACATTTTTTTTTTTTTACCTCTTCAAAACTCCAACATTTTTTTTTTTTTTACCTCTTCAAAACTCCAACATTTTTTTTTTTTTTTTACCTCTTCAAAACTCCATTTTTTTTTTTACCTCTTCAAAACTCCAACATTTTTTTTTTTTAACTCTTCAAAACTCCAACATTATTATTATTTTTATTTATTTTTTATTTTTTACCTCTTCGAAACTCCAACATTAAAAGATTTCTTTCTTTTTTAACTTATCAAAACTCCAACATTATTTTATTTTTTATTTTGTTTACCTCTTCAAAACTCCAACATTTATTATTTTTTTTTTTTTACCTCTTCAAAACTCCAACATTAAAATATTTCTTTCTTTTTTACGTCTTCAAAACTCCTACATTATTTTAATTTTTATATTGTTTACCTCTTCAAAACTCCAACATAATTTTTTTTTTTTTTTTACCTCTTCAAGACTCCAACATTAAAAGATTTCTTTATTTTTTACCTCTTCAAAACTCCAACATTCATTTTTTTTTTTACCTTTTCAAAACTCCAATATTATTTATTTTATTTTATTTTTTTTTACCTCTTCAAAACTCCAACATTAAAATATTTCTTTCTTTTTTACGTCTTCAAAACTCCAACATTATTTTATTTTTTATTTTGTTTACCTCTTCAAAACTCCAACATTAATTTTTTAATTTTTTTTTACCTCTTCAAAACTCCAACATTTAAAGATTTCTTTATTTTTTACCTCTTCAAAACTCCAACATTCATTTTTTTTTTTTACCTTTTCAAAACTCCAATATTATTTATTTTATTTTTATTTTTTTTACCTCTTCAAAACTCAAACATTAATTTTTTTTTTACCTTTTCAAAACTCCAATATTATTATTATTATTATTATTTTTTTTAACATCTTCAAAACTCCAACATTAAGTTGTTTTTTTTACCTCTTCAAAACTCCAACATTAAAAGATTTCTTTCTTTTTTACCTCTTCAAAACTCCATTTTTTTTAATTTTTTTTTACCTTTTCAAAACTCCAACATTTTTTTTTTTTTTACCTCTTCAAAACTCCAACATTAAAAGATTTCTTTCTTTTTTACCTCTTCAAAACACCAACATTATTTTATTTTTTATTTCGTTTACCTCTTCAAAACTCCAACATTATTATTATTTATTTTTTTTTACCTTTTCAAAACTCCAACATTATTTTTTTTTATTATTATTTTTTTTACCTCTTCAAAACTCCAACATTAAAAGATTTCTTTCTTTTTTACCTCTTCAAAGCTCCAACATTATTATTTTTTTTTTTTTACCTCTTCAAAACTCCAACATTAAAATAAATCTTTCTTTTTTACCTCTTCAAAACTCCAACATTATTATTATTATTTTTCTTTACCTCTTCAAAACTCCAACATTATTATTTTTTTTTTTTTTTTACCTCTTCAAAGCTCCAACATTATTATTATTTTTTTTTTACCTCTTCAAAACTCCAACATTCAAAGAAATCTTTCTTTTTTACCTCTTCAAAACTCCAACATTATTATTATTATTTTTCTTTACCTTTTCAAAACTCCAATATTATTCATTTTATTTTTATTTTTTTTAACATCTTCAAAACTCCAACATTAATTTTTTTTTTTACCTTCTCAAAACTCCAACATTATTATTATTTTTTTCTTTTTTTTACCTCTTCAAAACTCAAACATTAATTTTTTTTTTACCTTTTCAAAACTCCAATATTATTATTATTATTTTTTTTTTTTTTAACATCTTCAAAACTCCAACATTAAGTTGTTTTTTTTACCTCTTCAAAACTCCAACATTAAAAGATTTCTTTCTTTTTTACCTCTTCAAAACTCCATTTTTTTTTATTTTTTTTTTACCTTTTCAAAACTCCAACATTTTTTTTTTTTTTACCTCTTCAAAACTCCAACATTAAAAGATTTCTTTCTTTTTTACCTCTTCAAAACACCAACATTATTTTATTTTTTATTTTGTTTACTTCTTCAAAACTCCAACATTATTATTATTTTTTTTTTTTTACCTTTTCAAAACTCCAACATTATTTTTTTTTATTATTATTTTTTTTACCTCTTCAAAACTCCAACATTAAAAGATTTCTTTCTTTTTTACCTCTTCAAAGCTCCAACATTATTATTTATTTTTTTTTACCTCTTCAAAACTCCAACATTAAAAGAAATCTTTCTTTTTTACCTCTTCAAAACTCCAACATTATTATTATTATTTTTCTTTACCTCTTCAAAACTCCAACATTATTTTTTTTATTTTTTTTTTTACCTCTTCAAATCTCCAACATTATTATTATTTTTTTTTTACCTCTTCAAAACTCCAACATTAAAAGAAATCTTTCTTTTTTACCTCTTCAAAACTCCAACATTATTATTATTATTTTTCTTTACCTCTTCAAAACTCCAACATTATTATTATTTTTTTTTTTTTTACCTCTTCAAAACTCCAACATATATATATATTTTTTTTACCTCTTCGAAACTCCAACAATTTTTTTTTTTTTAACATCTTCAAAACTCCAACATTACATTTTTTTTTTACCTTTTCAAAACTCCAACATAATTTTTTTTTTACCTCTTAAAACACCAACGTTAAAAGATTTCTCTTTTTTTACCTCTTCAAACTGCAACATTAAAAGATTCCTTTTTTTTACCTCTTCAAAACTCCAACATTATTATTATTATTATTTTTTTTACCTCTTCAAAATACCAACATTAAAAGAAATCTTTCTTTTTTACCTCTTCAAAACTCAAAAATTATTATTATTATTATTTTTACCTCTTCAAAACTCCAACATTAAAAGATTTCTTTCTTTTTTACCTCTTCAAAACTCCAACATTAATTTTTTTTTTACCTTTTCAAAACTCCAACATAATTTTTTTTTTTACCTCTTAAAACTCCAACATTAAAAGATTTCTCTTTTTTTTACCTCTTCAAACTGCAACATTAAAAGATTCCTTTTTTTTTACCTCTTCAAAACTCCAACATTATTATTATTATTATTTTTTTTACCTCTTCAAAATACCAACATTAAAAGAAATCTTTCTTTTTTACCTCTTCAAAACTCAAAAATTATTATTATTATTATTTTTACCTCTTCAAAACTCCAACATTAAAAGATTTCTTTCTTTTTTACCTCTTCAAAACTCCAACATTAATATTTTTTTTCTTACCTTTTCAAAACTCCAACATTAAGTTGTTTTTTTTTTACCTCTTCAAAACTCCAACATTAAAATAATTCTTTCTTTTTAACATCTTCAAAACTCCAACATTAATTTATTTTATTTTTTTTACCTTTTCAAAACTCCAACATTATTTTTTTTAATTATTATTTTTCTTTTTTTACCTCTTCAAAACTCCAAAAAAAAAATTTCTTTTTTTTTTACCTCTTTAAAACCCCAACGTTAAAAGATTTCTTTTTTTTACCTCTTCAAAACTCCAATCTTAAAATAATTCTTTCTTTTTTACGTCTTCAAAACTCCAAAACATTTTTTTTTACCTTTTCAAAACTCCAACATTAAATATTTTTTTTTACCTGTTCAAAACTCCAACATTTTTAAATTTTTTTTTACATCTTCAAAACTCCAAAATTAAAAGAATTCTTTCTTTTTTACCTCTTCAAATCTCCTACGTAATTTTTTTTTTCTTTTACCTCTTCAAAACTCCAACGTTAATTTTTTTACCTTTTCAAAACTCCAACATTTTTTTTTTTTTGTACCTCTTCAAAACTCCAACATTATTATTATTATTTTTTTTTTTACCTCTTCAAAACTCCAACATTAAAAGAAATCTTTCTTTTTTACCTCTTCAAAACTCCAACATTATTATTATTATTTTTCTTTACCTCTTCAAAACTCCAACATTTTTTTTTTTATTTTTTTTTTACCTCTTCAAAACTCCAACATATATATATATATTTTTTTTACCTCTTCAAAACTCCAACATTATTATTATTATTATTATTTTACCTCTTCAAAACTCCAACATTAAAATATTTCTTTCTTTTTTACGTCTTCAAAACTCCAACATTATTTTATTTTTTATTTTGTTTACCTCTTCAAAACTCCAACATTTTTTTTTTTTTTTTTTTTTACCTCTTCAAAACTCCAACATGAATATTTTAACATCTTCAAAACTCCAACATTAATTTTTTTTTTTGCCTTTTCAAAACTCCAACATTAAAAGATTTCTTTTTTTTTTGCCTTTTCAAAACTCCAACATTATTTTTTTTAATTATTATTTTTTTACCTCTTCAAAACTCCAACATTAAAAGATTTCTTTTTTTTTTGCCTTTTCAAAACTCCAACATTATTTTTTTTAATTATTATTTTTTTACCTCTTCAAAACTCCAACATTAAAAGATTTCTTTTTTTTTTACCTCTTCAAAACTCCAACATTATTATTATTTTTATTTTTTTTGTACCTCTTCAAAACTCCAACATTAAAAGATTTCTTTTTTTTTACCTCTTCAAAACTCCAACATTATTTTATTTTTACTTTTTTTTTACCTCTTCAAAATACCAACATTAAAAGAAATCTTTCTTTTTTACCTCTTAAAAACTCCAACATTATTATTATTATTTTTATCTCTTCAAAACTCCGACATTAAAAGATTTCTTTATTTTTTACCTCTTCAAAACTCCAACGTTAATTTTTTTTTTTACCTTTTCAAAACTCCAATATTATTTTTTTATTATTTTTTTTTTTTAACATCTTCAAAACTCCAACATTCTTTTTTTTTTTTACCTTTTCAAAACTCCAATATTATTATTATTATTATTTTTTTTTTACCTCTTCAAAACTCCAACATTAAAAGATTTCTTTCTTTTTTACCTCTTCAAAACACCAACATTATTTCATTTTTTATTTTGTTTACCTCTTCAAAACTCCAACATTATTTTTTTATTTTTTTTTTACCTCTTCAAAACTCCAACAATTTTTTTTTTAACATCTTCAAAACTCCAACGTTAATTTTTTTTTTTTTTTTTACCTTTTCAAAACTCCAACATTTTTTTTTTTTTTTTTTTTTACCTCTATAAAACTCCAACATTAAAAGATTTATTTTTTTTACCTCTTCAAAACTCCAACATTATTTTTTTTTATTATTATTTTTTTTACCTCTTCAAAACTCCAACATTAAAAGATTTCTTTCTTTTTTACCTCTTCAAAACTTCAACATTATTATTATATTTTTTTTTTACCTCTTCAAAACTCCAACATTGATTTTTTTTTTTTTACCTCTTCAAAACTCCAACATTTTTTTTTTACCTCTCTAAAACTCCAACATTATTATTATTATTTTTTTTTACCTCTTCAAAACACCAACATGAATTTTTTTTACCTCTTCAAAACTCCAACAATTTTTTTTTTTTTACCTCTTCAAAACTCCAACATTTTTTTTTTTTTTTTTACCTCTATAAAACTCCAACATTAAAAGATTTATTTTTTTTACCTCTTCAAAACTCCAACATTAAAAGATTTTTTCTTTTTTACTTCTTCAAAACTCCAACATTATTATTATTATTTTTTGTTTACCTCTTCAAAACTCCAACATTAAAATATTTCTTTCTTTTTTACCTCTTCAAAACTCCAACATTATTATTATATATATTTTTTTACCTCTTCAAAACTCCAACGTTTTTGTTTTTTTTTACCTCTTCAAAACTCCGACATTAAAAGATTTCTTTCTTTTTTACCTCTTCAAAGCTCCAACATTCTTTTTTTTTTTTTTACCTCTTCAAAACTCCAACATGATTTTTTTTTTCTTTTTTTTACCTCTTCAAAACTCCAACATTTTTTTTTTTTTTTAACATCTTCAAAACTCCAACATGATTTTTTTTTTTACCTCTTCAAAACTCCAACATTTTTTTTTTTTTTTTTGCATCTTCAAAACTCCAACATTTTTTTTTTTAAACATCTTCAAAACTCCAACATTACATTTTTTTTTTACCTTTTCAAAACTCCAACATTATTTATTTATTTTTTTTCTTTTTTTACCTCTTCAAAACTCTAACATTATTATTATTTTTTTTCTTACCTCTTCAATACTCCAACATTAAAATATTTCTTTCTTTTTTACCTCTTCAAAACTCCAACATTGAAAGATTTTTTTTTTTACCTCTTCAAACCACCAACATTATTTATTTTTTATTTTTTTTTATGTTTTTTTCCGTCATCAAAACTCAGACATTAATTCATTTTTTTTACATCTTCAAAACTCCAACATTAAAAGATTGTTTTTTTTAACCTCTTCAAAGCTCCAAGATAAAAATAATTTTTCATTTTATTTTATTTATTTATTTTGTTTACCTCTTCAAAACTCCAATATTAATATATATTTTTTTTTTATATATTTTTTTTTATATATATAAATGGACAGAATATGTCAAACCAATTAAAAGCGATTTCATTTAAGGAGATATGTCATTTTATTTTCCATATTTGCCCTGTTTAAATGCATTTATTGATTTTCTTTTTCTAACTCTTGAAAAATATAATTCTTCATATATTTCATCTTTATTTTCAATCTGTACTTTATACTTGAATGTACCATTTTCTTCTGAAAAAATGAAAATAAAAATAAAAAATAAAAATCTCAATGCATTGCTGGCAACTTCATATAAGACAGGCGTGATTTGAGGAGCAGGAGACTAGTTTTTCTTATTTGCTGCTACCAGTTTTCTGATGTAATCAGATCTAGCAGTTTCTACCATCTCATTGTAAGAAGACATTAGATCCCTGAGGGGAAGTCTGTGCACCTCAACTTTAGTGGACTTCCAGAGACGCTCATTCTTTCGACAAAGTCTCTTCAGACTCAGGAGATCTTCATTTGTCCAAGGGCACCGTTTTTTCTGAATTTTCAAGTTCGATTTAACAGGTGCCACTTGATCCAGTATTTCAACACAATAAGTAGTGAAACAGTGAATCAAACTGTCCACGTCTGGGCAGTCATCAAGCTGAGATGACACGCCTCTGAGACCTAACTTTGAAAGGCTTAGGTTCAGGGATGAAGTCCAGGTTAAACAATACAAGAGAATGATCACTCAGATGGACATCATGTACAGATACATTAGAAATGTCCAGGCCAAGAGTAAAAACTAAGTCTAAAATGTGGCCTTTTTGATGAGTGGGTTCAGAAATACGTTGCTCAAAATTAAAGGCTTCTGTAAAAGTTAAAAGTTCTTTAGCAGAGCAAGATGTGACATCATCAACATGAACATTAAAGTCTCCAAAAATAAGAACAGATACCATTTGAATAATGGAAGATAAGAAGTCACTGAAGTCTTTCAAGAACACTGCCGCAGGACCAGGCGGCTGGTAGATTGACACACAATAGAAAGGTCTTGTAGAACCAACCAAGATCATCTGAGACTGAAAAGAAGTGAATTCCTGTGTCTGAATCACTTTGCAAGAACAACTCTCCCTATAAACAGTAGCAAGACCTCCTCCACGACCAGAGAGGCAAGGCTTCCCCAGGACAGCGCTCCCTACTGGACAGAGTTCGCCGAATAAACTCTTCCTCTCTCTGCCAAGTCTCAGAAATACATAATAAATCCAAATTAACTTTTGTGAAAAGATCATTAAGAATAAAGGATTTATTAGTAATGGAGCGAACATTCAGAAGTCCTACATTCAGCACCGATGACGTCACTGATGACGCCGCGTCACTGACAGGCGTGCAGAGCGGGATCTTTTGAAGAGAACAGCAGCGGTCACGTGGGTACCAGCTGTCACTCACGTTCAACTCGGTTGTAAAAGCCGAATTAAAGAGAGGAAATGAAAAAATCTTACCACCTTTTAGTTGAGGTCTGGGCAGACGGCAGCGCTGATGTTCGTCACACTCTTCAGTGAGAGGAACGTCGATCAAACATCAGTGACGTCCGATGACGTCAGAGTTCTTCCGAGCGATCACGACTGCGCATCACATCCTCACCTGTACTCCAGACCTACTAGATCGCCTGTGGAAATCGCCCATGTTCCCGAGGGATCAAACAATATTCCACAGAGTCCGAGTTGATTTGAAGCGGAGCCGGAAACACACTCACGGGACGTTGGTAACTGTAAGGAAATGACAACTTTACTGTAATCAATCATCTAGATTTAACACACATTTCAAATAGTCACTTGATTAACTGATAATCTTTCATATTTAATTCATATTAAATAATCCTATTCTTGCATTAGATTCACTGACTGCAACACAAGGCCGAGGTCACAAAGCCTTGCACACACAGAAAGACTAAACAATCCCAGATTCCAGGAAGTCTGGACACCTGTTTGAGAATTCACACTGAAGGACACAAGTCGCTGGGAACAGATTCTAGAAATCAACAACCTTCAGTAAGTTTCCACTACGATCACGTGCGACCGGCCATCTTAGAATCAAGTGTTTAGAGTCACTGACCAATCCTACATTTACATTTGACTAGAGGCGTTAAACTGAATATTCTACTATAAAGATCCACCATTTTGTCTGATCTTTGCGTTCTGGCATCCGAAGACGTCTGCGATAGATCTCTCTGCTTGCTAGCGCCCGTGTTCACGTAAGTTTGTATCTGACTTTTGCATAATTCACTAAACGAGCATTTTTCTTAAACTCATCCATGTGTCTGTCCTTCATTCCATCACCACGTACGAGGCTGGGGAGGGGTCGGTTCATCGGAACACAGAAACCCCCAACAACTTGGTGCACGTGACCCTTGGCGTGGACTGATGATTTGAAGGCCTTTTCGATTCCGAGACGAACTCTGAGCTGATTGTTCTCCAGGCAACCAGGCCGCGCGGCAACTATGCCTTACTTCAAGAATCAGGTGAGAAAGATTTTATCTTATTTTCTACATAGATTTTATAATTTATAATCTAAAATTAAGTTTATATTTGGTTAGGAAAAGATTACATATATATTTTATATTAGTTCTGGTTGCCTGGAAGAATAAACGTAAGTCTCTGGTTCTGTCACAAATTTAGATTATAATTTTCAATAGTGCTTTCTCAAGCTGGTGCTCGTTTTTTGGGGTATTGCATGGTCAGTTGTTGTTTGTTGTTGTATTAAGTGTAGACGACATTATCGTGTCCCGGGAAGAAGAAGCATCGTTGAAAAAAGGAAAAAAAACGTTGATTAGAATTTAAGTTGAATTGATAGGCAGAGGAGACGGTTACACGACCTGGTAACCCTTGGGAATTCTGAGTAGGGGTGGAGTATAACCGGCTCCCTCTACGGGGAATCTGACATTTTTCCAGGTTCCTATAATAGTTAGGATGCTTGGCCAATGGGTGATTATAGTAGACGTACTTTTTCAGTAAGCCAAGTAGCTATCATAAATTTGGGGATATGTGGGATTTGAGCGGGTATCTCCCAGTATCCTGGTCTGAAGACTCTGCCAGCCGGTGTGTAGGCCAGTTAGATCTCATTGTGTTTCTGTGTCGAGGGGCTCCGCAGGTATTTGGCAGTATAGTTAGGGCTAGTTAATTTTTCCGAACAATCACGGTGATGGATAAAGTCTCATTGGTGATTAGTTTAGAGTTAGTTCGACGGGGGTTGAAATAGAATGGATGAGTTGAGCGGTCTCCTATCCAGGGTGTTTTGAAACTGATTACGGATCGAGAGGCTCTCCAATCTGATTTCGACACTTTAGACGCGTCAGGCTGGTCAAGAGTCTCGTTCCACGTAGCATAGTGTGTCTCTCTGGCCTGTTTTGGTAAAATAGTGTTGTCGTCGTATTGTCATGACATATTGTTTGTTTAAATTGTCTGTGTCTGTATATTTTTATCTTTTGAATATTTTTTCTCGCTGCTGTACTTGTAAAAAATTAGCATTCATTTGTGTGAGATCTCTGTCTTTCTGTGACTCATCTGAGAGTCCAGGTTCATGTGTCTGTCGACACTATCTCTTGCTGATAAGAACTGCTGCTTGGCAGACGTTGTTACTTGTCAGCTGCTTCAAGTTCGAATGAGCTCCGAAAGAGTTTTTCCTTGTTGCTGGGAGTGGTTCTGCTTGGAGGTTGAACTTCTAAGACTTCCCTCTTTTCCTCACCGACCCTCCCGTTGTATTCATGTCTTCTCTAGACGCACACACATTCTTACGTCATCTTGAATTCTATTCATTATTGGGTTTGATATAATTATCTTATCTCTTTATAAAGTAACATTCTTTGTTGACTTTTACTATGAATCCTGTTTCTTAATTAAGGTATATATGAATACATACAGTTAATTAGTGGTTTAATTGGTTTATGAAGAAAAACAAACCAACTCACATTTCAATTTTCTCCTTCTTCTGCTGTGTTCAATAACAATAACACAATTTCCATTGATTGTTGGCTCACATATTAATGCTCTTGACCATCCTCTCTTCCTATTTCACATTGTCAATTGATCAACTCACAATTGGTCACATTGAGTGTAACTTTTGGTGTTTTGTCTAAAGCTAATACTGCTTATCTAAAACAGTTGTTGAGATCTAGTTCCTGTTTTCTCTTCTTCTTCTCTCAATTTCTGATCTTTGGTGTTGTATTTGCTATGCTGCCCCCTGCTGGTTTGCTCTTTGTTTACTTCTTAATTGACTTTTGTTCTGACTCAATTGGTGTAATTATTTAATTACTAATGAATTGAATCAATTGCAGTTTATTCTGTTTTCTTAATTTTTCATTATTACTCTAAATACATTTTATTATTTTAACAATTAGTCATACATTTACTATTTTATTATTTTTAGTAAATTTGGGTTTGGATTTTTATCTTTTTAATTATTGGAGGAATATTAAGTTATATGTTGTATTTGGTCTTTAGACAGTCACTCTTATTCCTCTTTGTCAATTGTGCTATATATATATGCAACTAATTAGGAAGTTAAATAAATAATAAAAAATAAGTTGTTAATTGACAATTGTTTTGACTTGAATAATTTTAATTGATTAGTATACATTTGATTAGATCTAATTGCATTTATTATTTTCAAATTATTCCATTTTATTTTTATTTTATTTTATTTTATTATTAATATCTTAGTTTACTACTTGTTTTATTTGTATTATTATCTCGGATTTTATAATGGATTTTAATTAGTTAATTGAAGTTTTAGTTCTTAATTTAGATTTTTAAATTCTTCCTCTTTTATATTTTCATTTAATTATTTTTTGATAATCGCTTCTTTACTTATTATTAATATTATTTTTAGCATTATTATTAATATTATTATTTTTTTTTTCTATTCATTTATTGACCTCCTCTTTTTAAAAGAAAAGTAACTATCACTACAGGTGACAAGTTAAAGCTCCTGACAGGGAAGAAAAATAACAAACGTTACTCTGTTTTTTAATTTAATGGTAAATCTTATGAGTGGGTTACTCACATCAATGATTTCTGAGAATTCATAATAAATAAAATAGCTAAACAAAGTGCTCTTATTGAGCTCTTGAGCTAGCTTGATACAGCTAATTAAGATTCAAACTAAAGACTTGAAAGAGCATCTCTAAAAAATAGAGAGATGATAGTTGATGATAGTTCTAGGGTCCTATCATAGCTCCCTATTGGCCACTGGCTGAAGTGCATGGGTGTGGCAGGAGAAGAGGACGAGGGTATGGAAACAAACAAAGTCTTTTGGTCAACAATGGCGCATTTTTGGCTTTTGGTCCAGGAACTTTGGTCCAGTTCCCTATTGTTGACACCTACGATTGAAGCAATTTTTCTGAGCTGAACAAACAAGAACTCAACCTCAACAACTCTCCACCAAGAATGAACTTCTGCTCCAGAGAGGGAGGCAGCTGTACTGGTTCAACATGATTGAACATCTGATTTCCCTGATCTTGAAAAGACTTTTGAGACTTCATTCCTATGATCCACCTTTGGACCCCCCACACTGCACTATGAACTATGTCTGGATGATGGTGAACCTGATGATGAAGACAAATGGCACGAACTTGACTCTTGTCTTGACATTTCTGTGGTCCTGATGGTGTGGCTGCTGAATTAACAACTGAACAAGGTGTTCTCTATGCTCTCTCTGACACTTCTGTCCCTCGTGTTGCTCTTGCTGTGGTTGCTGGTGGAGAAGCTAGGGCCCTGAGACAAATACTTATGAAATGCAAAGTTGTTCGTTATTTGACGAAAAAGTAGACAAATCTAGCCTGTTAGAGACATGATATCTTCCTGAGTCTAAAATGTAACAGTAAACAGTTAATGCCAGAATAACATACTCTGATTGCTCCACTCAGAGCTATGATTAAAGCAGCCATAAGAAAACTAAACAAAACTTGTGTGGTCAACTGATGCAGAATTTTACTTAAACTAATTAAAAGTGACTCTGTCTAGAGCTGCTGACTTGTCACCTCCAGACTATACAATAAACACTATACAATAGAGACTAAACTATACTTTACTAAACCACTCCATCTTGATGCAATTGAAATTTATGATATTGTTCTTTTGGAATTAGACTAAAATAGTGAAAATGGTAAAAAAGGAGACTAAAATACTGTAGGAGGAAAGGTCAAAGAAAAAACAATAGATTAAGAGATAAATTAAAAGAAACACTGAGAAATATAAATATGACATTCTTCTTTCTAGTTGAATAAACCAAACACCTAGAAGTGAATATTAATTAAAGAAACTAGTTAAGATAAGCAAAAGAGTAATCTAGAATAGATACTGTATTTCTGTTGTGGGTAAATAATCAAAGAGGTCTGACTGACACCTGATCTAATTAACGATAACATTCATAAAACACATTTGAACTCACACAACACTCTCAAACATTCACATAGATATTACAAATATCACAATGATCTCAGAGATAAACAAACAAACACATGATGTCTTCAATTTAAATTGAATAAGATAAAAAAGTGTCTCTGCTACGACCTGCTCCCTGTGTGTGTGAGAGAATGAAAGAATTCCCTCGAACCTCCGCCTCTGTTTCTCTCTTCACCATGAAGTCAAAACATACTGATAATTTGAACTCACTGCTAACTTCAAGGTTTATTCAAATAAAACACATGACAATCTTTAACTGACATCCACAGATCAAAGTTATGAAAACTTCCGCTTCCGGTGAGCCTTTGATCGGCTGCTTGAAACGTAAGCTCCCGCTCTGCGCGCCTGTCAGTGACGCGGCGTCGTCAGTGACGTCATCGGTGCTGAATGTGGGACTTCTTAATGTTCGCTCCATTACTAATAAATCCTTTATTCTTAAAAATCTTTTCACAAGAGTTAATTTGGATTTATTATGTCTTTCTGAGACTTGGCAGAGAGAGGAAGAGTTTATTCATCTGAACGAACTCTGTCCAGTAGGGAGCGCTGTCCTGGGGAAGCCTCGCCTCTCTGGTCGTGGAGGAGGTCTTGCTACTGTTTTTAGGGAGAGTTGTTCTTGCAAAGTGATTCAGACACAGGAATTCACTTCTTTTGAGTCTCAGATGATCTTGGTTGGTTCTACAAGACCTTTCTATTGTGTGTCAATCTACCGTCCGCCTGGTCCTGCGGCGGTGTTCTTGAAAGACTTTAGTGACTTCTTATCTTCCATTATTCAGATGGAATCTGTTCTTATTCTTGGAGACTTTAATCTTCATGTTGATGACGTCACATCTTGTTCTGCTAAAGAACTTTTAACTTTAACTGAAGCCTTTAATTTTGAGCAACATGTTTCTGAACCCACTCATCAAAAAGGCCACATTTTAGACTTAGTTTTTACTCTTGGCCTGAACATTTCTAATGTATCTGTACATGATGTCCATCTGAGTGATCATTCTCTTGTCTTGTTCAACCTGGACTTCATCCCTGAACCTAAGCCTTTGAAAGTTAGGTCTCAGAGGCGTGTCATCTCAGCCGATACTGCAGACAGTTTTTCTGCTATGTTTGACCGTCTTTCCTTTGATGACTGTCCAGATGTGGACAGTTTGATTCACTGTTTTACTGATCATTGTGTTGAAATACTGGATCAAGTGGCACCTGTTAAATCGAACTTGAAAATTCAGAAAAAACGGTGCCCTTGGACAAATGAAGATCTCCTGAGTCTGAAGAGACTTTGTCGAAAGACTGAGCGTCTCTGGAAGTCTACTAAACTTGAGGTGCACAGACTTCACCTCAGGGATCTGTTGACTTCTTACAATGAGATGGTAGAAACTGCTAGATCTGATTACATCAGAAAACTGGTAGCAGCAAATAGGAAAAACCCCAAAGTTTTGTTTGACACGATTAATTCTCTCGTGTCTCCTGCTCCTCAAATCACGCCGGTCTTCTGTGAAGCTGACAGCAATGCATTGTTGAGATTTTTCATTGACAAAATTAAATTGATCAAAGAGAAAATCTCTCCCCCTTTGTTGGGAACCCCTACTGTCTCTGAGCCCATCTCCTCCTCTTGGTCATCCTTCACTGCTTTATCTTTGGGTGATATTTCAGCACTAGTGAACAAGATGAAACCCTCCTCTTGCTCAGATGACGTCCTTCCTTGTAGGCTTTTTATCAAAGTATTTGATGTAATTGGCCCCTGGGTTACCAATATGGTGAACCTCTCCCTTTCCACAGGGGTTTTTCCCAATGCATTTAAACATGCCATTGTGGAGCCTCTGCTCAAAAAAACAGGCTTAGACCCAACTGACCTCAGTAATTTCAGGCCTATTTCTAAGCTCCCTTTCTTGTCCAAGATCTTGGAGAAGGTGGTGTCCGAGCAGCTGTCTTTGTTCTTGGATCAGAGCGACATCCATGAGAAGTTTCAGTCTGGCTTCCGTAAACATCACTCTACGGAGACAGCTTTACTGAAAGTGTCCAGTGACATCATGATGTCGGCTGACTCTGGTAAATTCACTGTTCTGGTTCTCTTGGATCTGTCGTCAGCCTTTGACACAGTTGATCACCAGATCCTGCTGAGAAGACTAAGGGATGAAGTGGGACTGTCTGGGTCTGTGTTAGAATGGTTCTCATCTTACCTTTCTGGGCGCAGTTTTAGTGTATCTGCCAATCAAATGAGGTCTGAATCGGCAGATCTGTTGTGTGGAGTCCCTCAAGGTTCTGTTCTGGGTCCTTTATTGTTTTTGCTGTACTTGATTCCCCTTGGTAAAATCATTCAGAGATTTCCAGATGTTTCTTATCACATTTTTGCTGATGACATCCAGCTCTACTGCTCTTTTGACCCAACTGAGCCCCAAAGGCTGAACAGCTTAGTCAATTGTTTGCTAGAAATCAAACAATGGCTGAGTGAAAACACTTTACAGCTTAATGTGGACAAAACTGAAACTCTGGTGATTGCTCCTGATGATACGATTCCAGGGTTGAGTCAGTACTTGGGTGACTTAGGTCAGTCTGTCAAACTGAGCCTGAGAAACCTGGGTGTTGTATTTGATAAAGACATGTCTCTTGTTCAACACTGTAGAAAACTGACCAGAAACTGTTTCCTTCAACTGAGAAAAATCTCTAAACTTAGGAAAATGCTGTCACAACATGATCTGGAGCTTGTAATCCATGCGTTTGTTTCTTCTCGTCTGGACTATTGTAACAGTTTGTTTTCATGTCTTAACAAGAAGGAGCTGTCTCGCCTGCAGTTGATTCAGAACTCTGCAGCGAGAATTCTGACCCGCTCTAGTAGAAGAACTCACATTTCTCCGGTCCTTAAAACTCTTCACTGGCTTCCAGTTTCTTTCAGGATCAACTTTAAAATTCTGGTTCTTACTTTCAGAGCTATTCATGGTCAGGCTCCTCCTTACATCACTGATCTGATCCAGCCTTACACCCCAGCTCGGTCTCTGAGGTCTGTGGATCAGAATCTACTTATGGTTCCACGCACACGGCTCAGGACCAGAGGAGAGAAATCTTTTCAGGCTGTTGCTCCTAAGCTTTGGAACAATCTTCCTCTCTCTTTGCGCTTGATGGAGTCTACTGACTCCTTTAAGAAACATCTTAAGACGTTTCTATTTGTGCAGGCTTTTCCTTGAATTTCTCGAACTCCTGTGTTGTTCTCGGTGTTGTCTTGATCTTTGAAGTATGTACTGTTTTGAGTATTGTTTTGATTGTTAAAGCGCTTTGTGACCCTGGTCTCGAAAAGCGCTATATAAATATATATTACTTACTTACTTACTTACTTACAACTCATGACACACACACAATATCCTCATCACCACCTGAATAGATTCAAAACTGACCTTCTCATAACTTCTTATCATTATCATCCTGTTAGAGGTGGTGATGAGAAGCTCCAGTGAGGGAGAAATAAGAAGCCACTGTCCACTGCAGACTTAAATATATCATAGAAGGTGAACAAGAAACATGAGCCAGCATGAGTAAAGCTTGACTAGCATACTTTTAAATATATATATGAACAAGTGTAGTTTAGGAAACTACTCTTTGGACATGTGGTGAAATAGTTAAGATGTGAAAATTACCAAACAAAATAAATCATGATTTGAGATAAATACAACTTCCCTAAAACTAATAAGACATTACTTAATGCTAAAAGAAGGAACATATTGGTATTATATATTTAAAAGGACAATCAAATGGGCTGGAAAATGTCCAAACAGTGGAGAAATTTCAAATAACAGAAAATATCTTATGATTAAAAAATATTTTCAGAATAAGAATTAATCATTTTCAAGAACATGTATTTTTTTTTATAAATTAAAATACAATACTTTTATTTACATCAATATCAGACAATAATACAATAAACAATAAACAAATATGAAAAGTGAAGCTTGAAATTAAAAATAATTAAATTGATTGATTGAAAAAGATAAATAAGAAATCGAAATATTTTTCGTTTACATTCTAAGGCAACTGTAAACATTAAACCAAATATAAAGCAGAGAAAAGAATTGACTTTGAAAAATATAAGACCCATCAGAAAAAATAAATAAAAGATGCCTTCTGGAAAGAAAGCAATAATATATTTAGAAACTTTAGAATCATATCAATCTTTAAATTAACTTTGCTAAAGATAAATATACCTTAAATCTAAATTGATCAAACAAAAAAATAGAACTAAAGCAAGAGATTGATGGAAAATAAACAAGTTGAATTCTAAAATGTAAAACTTATGGACTAACAAGTGTAATTTATTGAAGGAATTCAAGGAATTGAAGGAATTCAATTATATAAGCATTGGAAATTACTAGTCTTCATCCACATGACAAAATGATTTGATGGATGTCGTAAAAGGTGTTAACCTAAAATAAATACCAAATTAATACTAGAGTTTAACAGTTCTTTGGGGAACTTTAAAATAAAGATAATAAATTGGTTGTTATGATAAGACATTTAAAATAAAGTTGTATTGAATTGGTTAATAATGGAAAATAAGGTTAAACATTTTAGTGGAGTGCTACATCTAACAAAGGACAAGAAAATAAAAGAATGAATCATTATAATTATAATTGAAAAAATATTTAATAGAGTATATTTTTACTTTTTACTTTTTTATTTTAATTTTAATTTTTTACTTTTCATAAATTAAGTCTTAATTAGTCTTTTATTAATTGGTTAAACTTAGGTCCGGAAATCCAACAATAGAAATGCTAATATAGAAAAAACATAATTAAATAAACAAACAGAAGTAGAAATAGTTTGCACATAGTCACTTTTTTCTAATTGATATTATCCATTTACTTTAGCAATAGACTTTCAAATCAAATCTAAGAGGAATAATAATGATTAAACAAAGCTTAGAATATTTTTTAACTAATAATGTCATAATTGAATACATTTATTCATAAATAAATTTAAGAGAGTTAATACAAAGAGTATTATGATTTATTAAATTATTTGACAATAGATTTGGATATAAAGTTATTCAAGAAAACATTTTTTAAATACAAATAAATAAGGTTGTTTATTTGTCCCTCAGGGGGAGGACTTAGATAGATACTTAGCTGGATAATAGGTTTGTTACGTGATGGTGATTCTTGTTGCACGGTTCTGCCGATCAACACTGCTGAAGGGAGCTCTGTCCAGATTGCATTCAATTAGATTACATTTTTGGTGTAGAAAACAGCTCGAGAATAAGGTAATCCTGTGTTTGACTATCTCTCTGACTTAGGTAGTAAATAGAAAGGGGTTAATTTTGTCTGCATGAAGTAGTATGAGTAAATTATAAATAAAAAGCATGATTTAAAGATATATTGTTTCTCATTTGTCTAAAGAATGCGATGCTGTTCATGTCTTTCCTATGTTGCAGGACGAGCTCAATGATGCACTGTTGACGGGGGAGTACGTCAACAACACCTCACACGGGCCCACATCCAAGTCGAGAGTAATGTTGAGAAATGCTCATAATGTATAATTGTTTCATTAAATGAATCTGTGTTTCCTCTGTTGCTTTCTCACCAAATGTAATCTTTGTGTGGCACTATACGGATGATAGTTTAGCATGTTTATTTATAATCAGATTTGCGATTATTTTGAAATCAGACTTGTCTTTGTTTTATTGCATCATTAGTTCATGATGCAATCAGGGGGAATGTAAGGAAATTACAACTTTACTGTAATCAATCATCTAGATTTAACACACATTTCAAATAGTCACTTGATTAACTGATAATCTTTCATATTTAATTCATATTAAATAATCCTATTCTTGCATTAGATTCACTGACTGCAACACAAGGCCGAGGTCACAAAGCCTTGCACACACAGAAAGACTAAACAATCCCAGATTCCAGGAAGTCTGGACACCTGTTTGAGAATTCACACTGAAGGACACAAGTCGCTGGGAACAGATTCTAGAAATCAACAACCTTCAGTAAGTTTCCACTACGATCACGTGCGACCGGCCATCTTAGAATCAAGTGTTTAGAGTCACTGACCAATCCTACATTCACATTTGACTAGAGGCGTTAACCTGAATATTTTACTATAAAGATCCACCATTTTGTCTGATCTTTGCGTACTGGCATCCGAAGACGTCTGCGATAGATCTCTCTGCTTGCTAGCGCCCGTGTTCATGTAAGTTTGTCTCTGACTTTTGCATAATTCACTAAACGAGCATTTTTCTTAAACTCATCCATGTGTCTGTCCTTCATTCCATCACCACGTACGAGGCTGGGGAGGGGTCGGTTCATCGGAACACAGAAACCCCCAACATAACTGTCGCAAGTGAAGTCTTCCATCGACTCTCTGATGTTGAAAAGAGCATCACAATCATAGATCCGTGATGCTTGAGACATATCTTTAGTCATATGAGCATAATAAGTAGTCGTTTGGCAATTATTGCAAGAGCTCACGTTAAAGTAGCCGATCAAAGACTTACCGGAAGCGGAAGTGAATCTATAATATAAACATAATGAATATAATATAAACTATCATCCGTATAGTGCCACACAAAGATTACATTTGGTGAGAAAGCAACAGAGCAAAAACATTTAATGAATGCAGTTATACATTGTGAGAATTTCTCTTAAATCAAAAAAAAAAAAAAAGAAAATCCAACAAAAAAAAAAAAAAAACCAAATGATGCATTAAAACTGAATTAATTGAATGCCAAATATTCAAAACAAACATGTTCACATTAACTAGCTAAAATCGAATAAGCTTATATTGAAGTAAAGATTTTGTTAAAATATATATTGATATAGAGCCAGTATCAACTTCTTTGAAAAACCTCTTTAGCGAGGTAAAAAGGAAGAAGCAGCCCCGTTTTCGCCGACTCTGGATTTTCGGCTCTTCATGTGAGGTGTTGTTGACGTACTCCCCCTTCAACAGTGCATCATTGAGCTTGTCCTGCAACATAGGAAAGAGATGAACAGCATCGCATTCTTTAGACAAATGAGAAACAATACATCTTTAAATGATACTTGATAATCATAATTTACTGATTTTACTTCTTCATGTAGACAAAATTAACCTCTTCCTATTTACTACCTAAGTCAGAGAGAGAGTCAAACACAGTCGTACCTTATTCTCAAGCTGTTTTCTACACCAACAATTTTAACTAATTGAATGCAATCTGGACAGAGCCCCCTTCAGCAGTGTTGGTCAGCAGAACCGTGCAACAAGAATCACCAAACATGTAACAAACCTATTATCCAGCTAAGTCCTCCCCCTGAGGGACAAATAAACAACCTTATTTATTTTTATTTAAAAAATGTTTTCTTGACAAACTTTATATTCCAATATATTGTCAAATCTTTTAATTGATCATAATACTCTTGGTATTGACTCTCTTAAATTTGAAATCAATTATATGAAATTGTCAGCTACAAAGATATTTTAGGTTGAATTCTTATTATTCCTCCTAGATTTGGTTCGAAAGTCTATTGCTAAATTAAATAGAAAAAAGTGACTATGTGCAACCATTTCTGCAGCTGTTTATTTATGTAATTATGTTTTTTCTATATTAACATTTCTATTGTTGGATTTATGGACCTAAGTTTAGCCAATTGATAAAAGATTAACTAAGACTTACTTTTTTTTGTATATATATATATATATATATATATATATATATATATATATATAAAAAAAATCTACCCTATACATTTTTTCAATTATAATTATAATGATTCATTCTTTTATTTTATTTTATTTTCTTGTCCTTTGTTAGATGTAGACACTTATTTTCCATTATTAACCCATTTTTCATTTATATTGAAGTTCCCCAAAGAACTGTTAAACTCTAGTATTAATTTGGTATTTATTTTAGGTTTACTTTGTTTAAAACTTCAATCAAATAATTTTGTCATGTGGATGAAGAGTAGTAATTTCCAATGCTTATATAATTCAATTCCTTCAATAAATTACACTTGCAAGTCCATATTTTAATTTAGAACCCAACTTGTTTATTTTCCATCAATCTCTTGCTCTAGTTCTTATTTTTATTTTTTCAACTTAGATTCAAGGTATATTTATCTTTAAAAAAGGTAATTTAGAGAATGATATGATTCTGTCGTTTCTAAATATATTATTAACTTTTTTTCTTTTTTATTATTATTATAATTATTTTTTCTTACATTTTTCAGAGTCAATACTTTTCTCTGCTTTATATTTTGTTCATAAAATGTTTATATTTGCCTTAGAACGTTAGAAGCAGCTTTAGAAACATATTTCCATTTCTTATTGAACTTTTGAATTGATCAATTTAATTTTTAATTCCAAGTTTCACTTTTCATATGTATTGTGTGTGTATTGTTTTATTGGCTGCCATTGATGTACATAAAAGTATTCTATTTTAATTTATTAAGAAATACATGTTCTTAAAATGATTAATTCTGAAAATATGATTTAATCATAACAAGATGTTTTCTGTTATATGAAACTCCAATGTTTGGACAACTTCCAGCCCATTTGATTGTCCTTTTAAATATACAGTATAATACCAATATGTTCCTTCTTTTAGTATTAAGTAAATTATTAGTTTGAGGGAAGTTGGATTTATCTCAAATCATGATTTCTTGTGTTTGGTAGTTTACACATCTTAACTATTTCACCAAATGTCCAAAGAGTAGTTTCCTAAAACTACATTAGTTCGTACATGAATCTAAAAGTCTGCTCGAGGGAATTCTTTCACTCTCACACACACACGGAGAAGGTTGTAGCGGTGACACTTTTTTATCTTATTCAATTTTAAATTTAAGACATCTGTTTGTTTGTTTATCTCTGAGCTCAGTGTGTTGTTTGTAAGGATTGTGTGAATGTCTGAGAGTGTTGTGTGTGTTCAAATGTGTTTTATGAATGTAATACTTAATTTGATCAGGTGTCAGTCAGACCTCTTTAATTATTTACCCACAACAGAAATACAGTCTCTATTCTAGATTACTCTTTTGCTTATCTTAACTAGTTTTCTTTAATTAATATTCACGTCAAGGAGATTTTCTCTTGGTCTATAGGTGTTTGGTTTATTCAACTAGAGAGAAGAATGTCAAATTCATTTTTCTCAGTGTTTCTTTTAATTTATCACTTAATCTATTATATTTTGTTTTACCTTCCATCCTACATTATTTTAGTCTCTATTTTTACCATTCTCACTATTTTAGTCTAGTTCCCAAAGAACAATATCATGAATTTCACGATATCAAGATGGAATGGTTTAGTATAATAAAGTCTAGTCCAGGGGTCTCAAACTCAATTTACCTGGGGGCCACTGGATGCAGAGTCTCGGTGAGGCTGGGCCGCAAGAAAAGATTTATTAAAAAAAGTATTTTTAAATGTCTTTATTTTTATTTTCAACACAAAATCAAATCAAACTATAAATGAACAAAATGAGAATTAAGTAAATAAATCAGTCATAATTAATAACAATAATAATTTGATTTCTCCAGTCAGCAACAATGTATAAACATACTTACTATGTGAGAATTAACAATAAATAAATCTGTGAACCTGAACATGGCATGAACATGGCTTCTCTTGCCTTAGACTTAGACTTAGACTGCACTTTATTGATCCCTTTGAGATGACACTCTCAGGGAAATTTCTGTTTTCCAGTAGCACAGAAGGAATAGAGAAAAACCAAAACAGCACACAGAAGAGGACGATAGCATTAAATAACAACAACTTGCTGCTAGACACCTGGCAGCGCTTCCTCTCGCATAGCTGAGCTACATTTGGCTGAAGAGAGGAAGCAGTTGAGACCCTCAGTATGGCTTGAAGATGATCATCAGTAAGTCTGGACCTGTACTTGGACTTATTGAAGTTCAAGGTGGAGAAGAGCTTTCCGCACAAGTATGTGCTCCCAAAAAGGCACATGGTCCACTTGTACATTCGGGAAAGCTCAGGGAAGCTGGGAGGCAATTCTCTCAAAAATTGTCCAAGTTTGTCTGCTTTTCCACTCACCTCCCTGATCTTGACTTTGAGGTCAGAGTTGCACTGCAGGTCAATGAGCTCCATCTGAAGCACAGGAGGGGCATCTTGCACATCAATGGAGAAGGGGTCTGCAAACATTTTAAAGTTTAGTAAAGTCAAATTCCTAGCTTCAAAATGGCATCAACACACATCTCACCACTGAATGGTGTGCCTGCATCCACGAGCGCCTTGCATGCTGGGAAATGGCAAAGGTTTGTCTGAGAGAGCTAGGCTTTCCATAACAGACATTTTGTGGAGAATGCTCTCACGTTGTCATAGGCAGCACTGATGAGTTGCCCCTGGCCCTGTAATTTCTTGTTCAGTACATTGAGCTCATGTGTGATGTCAACAAGAAAAGCTAATTCCATGAGCCATTTGGGATCACTTAGCACAGGAACATCCACCCCAACCATCTCCATGAAGGCTTTCACCTCTGCTCTCAACTCCAATAATCTCTTCAACGAGTTTCCCCTGCTGAGCCAACGTACTTCAGTGAAGTAGATCACATCCCCATATTCAGACTACATTTCCTCTAAAAAAGCACGGAAACTTCGGTGCTTTAAGCCCCTGGATCTGATTTGGTTTATGCATTTGACAACAACAGACATCACATGGTCAAACTTCAGGCATTTGCTGCAAAGGGCCTGCTGATGGATAATGCAGTGCAAAGCAATGGCCTCCTCTGCACCCTCCTCTTTCAGTTTTTCAAGTGTCACTAGTCCATTTTTCCTCCTAGTCATTGATGGCGCTCCATCGGTTGTTATTCCAACTAACCTCTTCCATGGCAAACCGGCATTCTCAATGGCATCACACAGCTGGTGAAATATCTCCTGGGCGGTGGTCTGGCCATGCATTGGAGCTACTCTGAGCAACTCCTCTATCACTTCAAAATTGTCATCAATACCACAGACATGTATTGCGAGCTCGGCAGTGTCTGTGATGTCTGTGGTCTCATCAAGAGCGACCGAGTATGAACTGAAATATTTGGCTTTCTCGCACAGTTGATCATAAATGTTAGTTGACAAGTCAGAAATGCGGTCTGCCACGGTGTTGGCAGAAAGGCTAATGTTGCTAAACTGATCCATCTTATCGGGACAAAATATACTTGCAGCCTGTAACATGCACTTTTTAATGAATTCACCTTCTTTGAGTGGCTTTCCCGCCCTAGCAACCATCTCACTCAGCATGTAGCTAGCTTTGACTGCTGCATCGCTCTTTTTGGTTGCTTTCTTGAAGAAATCTTGTTGCCTCAGTAGACTCTTTTTAAAATTTGCAACTCGGTTCACTCTCTCATCTCCCTGGTATTTTTCATACTCCTCAGCATGTCTAGTTGTATAAAGACGTTTCAAATTGTATTCCTTGTGCACCGCAACTTCCTCTGTGCAAATAAGACATGTCGGTGTGCCCCTGTGCTTAAAAAAAGAAATATTGCATCTCCCACTTTTCCAGGAATCATCTTTGCTCATCACTAACCTTTCTCTTCACTGTAGGCTTTGAAAAAGACATGTTTGGGGTTGTGGAATTGTTAGGAGAATTAGTGAAGTTCTCGATGCCTGGACAGAGTGAAAACAACCAGAGTCAAAATTGTTACTCGCGAGGGGAGACACTCAGACCGTGGAGACCACGCTCAAACAATCTGAGTGACAACCAACGATCTGTGTCTCCCTCACACTTTTTATTTAGTTTCACAGCTACATCAGTCGCAACCAGGCTGGAACAGGTTTACAGATACGATGAACGTTGTTTAGAGAGGGCACACACGCTGGTGGGGGTTGACCTTCGGTTGGCAGGAGCAAGACAAGAACCATCTACAGTTTGTGGGTTAAACGTCATGGTATGTGGTTTCATCAGCCATGATGCACAAGTTGTATCAGTAATGATGTACAAGTTTAATCAGTAATGATGTACAAGTTTTATCAGTCACGAGGCACCGACTTGTGAGGGACAAACATTCTGATCACTTAAATTCTTATAAGATTTCCCTCCTGTTGATCAAATTGTACCTCACTTAGGGGGCAGCTGTAAACAGTAAAAATGATATATGGTGATGAAAAGGCACAAAAAATATAAAAATATGAAAGTATAAAACAAGCAACAGTAGAAACAGAAGTATCTTGAACAGAATGGGACAGAGCAAGAGTTTAAACATACAAATATTTAATCACTCTAAAATTGCCTTTTTACCAGAAAAGAGCTATAGAGAAGGATTTGTTGGAGAAAACCAGGACCGTAGGTTTGGGTGAGTGGCGTTACATTTTCACGCAGCCGGCCAGCAGAATTCACTCACCACCATGCCAACCGCTCTGTCTCGTCGCCTTGCACTCGTTACTGCAAACAAGAAGGCGGGACGTATTGTTTTGTGAGCGATTTGCAAGATACCTGGGGGGTCACACTTCGGTGTCAGAGTCCCCATCCCCGGTTACGGCCTGGTACATTACTTGGGTCACGTAGGCTTGAACGTGAGCTGTCACTCTTGGGGACAGGTTAATCAGCAGACGATTAGCTAGAAGTTTGAAAAGAGCAATGCCACACAACACGACAAACATAAGCAGGAGTACGATACCAAGGACGGCGGCCATTGCAGACATAACAACATCTTTCCAATCACCAAATATCTGTGTAAACCAAGCGGTTACTGGGTTAACTGAGATACCAGAATTTTTGTGGTGGTTCTTTCTGATTCAGTTATTTCAGTGCCAACGAGAGAGTGCCATTCTTAGCAGTGTGCATAGAAACAAAAGTACAACATTCACCATCAATTAAAGAGCATACAACAGTTTTTTTCAGTGAACATCATGTCTAGAGCAATACGGTTGTGGAGAGTCATTAGTGATGCAGCATGTAATTGTCTAGCCATGTGTGGTGATGATTTCAGTGAAGTTTTCGAGCAAAAGGAAGTTTGTGATTTAATAAATGGAAACTTGAGGTATGTCAGTCAAAAGGATATCAAGATGGTTGGTAGACCAATTCCTTCGTCGAGCTGAGGTGGCAGGTGCGACGGGAGCTTTGGTGCCTTCCATTTGAGTGTTATTGGGGGGGAAGTCATTTACAACAATTACACAGTGTCTTAAACCGATTACATACGAACAGGAGCCAATCCAGTTCTTTGGGAGGAAGGCGCGAAGGGTGTTCCCGCCACGCCACCACCACAGCTGTGAACGAGTTCTGCTTGGGACAAAGGATTGGGGAACAGGGATTGTATGGTTACACAAGGGTTGAGAAATGTTGCCAATAAACTTGCAATCTTTACCACCAGAACAGTTCATTTTTGAGTAAAATACGTATTGGACCCGGTCCTCAATGCTCGGGACCCAAAATTGCTGAGGACTAGGAGAAGAATGCAAAGTCAAATGTTTAGCACTGTACTTTGAACATAATCCTGTAAAAGTAGTTTTTTTTTTACTCATAGTCAGATTCATGGTACATTTCTCGTTTGTCTGGACATCAATTATTTTTACAGCTTCTCTTCCTGGCATCAAACCACACAGTATTTTGTAATAGATTTAGCCAAATCTAAACCGGCAGTCAAAGGTTGTTGTGTGAAATACCTGTCTCACCCTCTATTAATGTATCGATTGTTTCACCACCTCTATGTGTGATAGCAGAACGCACTCTAATCAATTTTCTGTTTCTGAAATTAATTACGTTGGCGACAAGCGGTGACTTTGATGTCTGTGTTGCAATTGGTCAAGAGAAATGTTTTCACGATCAAGGGTATCTAGGGGGATTCTGGTGCCAGTGCTTCCTATAAATGATTCTACGTGACCTTGAAGTCTCCCTTTTTCAGAAGGGTCTAAAAATTCAAGCTTAGGTCCGGTGGGCAACGCTCGTTTTGGTCTGTGGAATATTTAGAATATTTCATCACTTAGTTGTGTCAGCAACTTGGGGGAAAATGCACAAGTTAGGGCAAACAATACAACAGAAAAGGTCATTGCAAACATAATTCCCAAACAGTCTATTAGTTTCTTGTCTCTGGTCCACACCGTTCTTCCTGTGGGGAATAGGGCATCCATACTTGCTGTCGCAGTGCCTAGACGTTCCGTCTATCAGAACACTGCTGTTGATGTTGTGATGAGAACAGGATATGGACCTTTCCATCGATCACTAGCCCACGTTTTTCTTTTGATGATCTTGATGAACAGAGTCTCCCACGCGAACAAGGCGGTTCTGTTGGACAGAGTCAGTTGGATTGCACATTCTTGCCTCAGTTCACGAACGTCCATGGCCTTTTTCATCTCATAGGCCAAGTCGAGGACTTCGAGTCGAGGATCATCCTTCTCATTGGTTGCTAGTCCTGGCAACACAAATGCTCGCCCAAACGACATTTCAAATAGTGACAGTGTTTGTCCTGTGGCTGGGATAATGTGCATGTTGAGTTTTACTAATTCAATACAATCAGTCCAGTTTCAACCTGTGTCTGTCATTGCTTTGATTAACTTATTTTTATGGTGCAATTAGTTCTTTCCACCAGTCCTGCTGACTGTGGATGGTAAACACAATTATTTTTCAAATCAATCTTGAAATGGTTAGCTACCCGTTTAATTACTTTGTTTATAAAGAGTGTGCCATTATCACTTTGGATGATTTTTGGAATTTAAAATGTAGGAATAATGTGTTTACAGAGAGTTTTTTCCTACTGTGAGTGCATCTGGTGTTTTGGATGAAAACATTTCTACCCATTTGGAGTAAGCATTAATTATTATCAGACAATATGCAAATTGGTTTACAAGGTTTAACTGTATAAAGTCCATGTGTGGAATGGATGACTGGGTTCTGAAAATCGTCCCCTAGGGGTACGTCTGTGATCTTGAGGATTGTTTTTGATGCATAAAATGCATTTGCTGAAATAATCTTTGGCAAAATATTGAAACCCAAGTACATGATAAGTCTAGTGAATAATATCTTTCCCTGCAATTGTCTTAAATCCCCTTGTCTCCCACTGTTTTGTATAAACATGCAGATTGTTGACAGCATATCGGCTGTCAGTATAAATAGTAACAGCAGCGTTCTTGAAATGGCGGCAGGTTTGAGAAAGAGAAATGATTTCAGCCGCCTGGGCAGAAAGTTTAGAAGGGAGAAATGGCTTCAGATAAGATGGTGGGTGAGTCGCCAAAGCTTTGAGCAAGATGGGCAAAAGTGAGTTCAGTGCCCTGAAATGTAAAGGAAAACCAGAACTGACTGTCTGGATGAATTGGTATGGACCAAAAAAGCGCTCGACAAGTCAATCACAGAGAAGAATTTTAGAATCAGGTTAAAAAATAATTCAACAAAGTGTGGATTTGGCACGTTTGGGGCCCTCTGGAGGATGAGACTTCTGATTCAGATTCAATTGTGTTTTTATGAAACACCTCGTCCTCCCCTCCCCGTCAGTCTTTATGAGACTGACATTCTCTGGCCACATGGCCTTATTGTCAAAACCATGAGGACGACGGACACGATCATTTCGCTCCGTCCTTCCGTGATGCCATTTAAAGACATGATAAACAAACAGCAGTCGAGACTTAAATAATCTCAATGGCTAAATATGTTAATGTAATACTTTCATTTTACTTTATTTTTGTGTCATTTAAGTCGAATTAAAGTGTTGAGAACAACACAAAACAGAACAATCGACTACATTTTAAAACATATTTTCTGAAGTTTTTCTGAAACAAAAAAGGTGAGCCCTCACCTTCACACACACACACACATGCAGCACACAGATGGTAAGATTTTAGTCATGACTAAACTATAAACGTCTAAAACATTCTATAGCTTTAAATAACATTCCTACTGCACCACAAGAACACACACACACATTCTTAAGTTATTTAAGAAATGATTTTATAGTTAAGATTATTATTAACTCATTCTCTTCATTCTCTCTCTTTATTCTCTCTTCTTTCTCCTCTATTTTCTTTTTCTTTTTCTCTAAAAAAAAATAATAAAAAAATAATAATAATAATAATAATAATAATACAAAAAACAAAACAGTTTAAAACTGAGATGACAGTTCAAATGCGTCTAAATGGATACAAAACAATATATTCATAGATCAAAAAAGAATGTCATGAAAACGTTTGACAAAATAGTATAACCATTTTAATAAATTTAAACAATAAATATATCATTTCATATTTCTTTGGCTAATAGATCTGAGTTATTCATTGTAAATGTCGACATAAAAGGTGAATTTCTCACGTTATTTATTTCATAAATTCAATACATAAATGGTGAATTTTTCAAGTAAACTGTTTGTTAATTAGTTAAAAGTAGCTTTAATGGTATTAGCTGTTTTATTTTCTCTTAAAAAGTATTTATTCATAGCTCTAGTTGTTCTGTATTTTTGGTCTCGGGGAAGAGGTTTAGTTTTGTCTCTTCTCGGGTTTTGTCTTGGTCACATTATTGTGTGAGTCAGAGTTTCCGGTCTTAGTAGTATTAACGGCGTTCAGGATGGCGCCTCCTGCAGCCCCTTGGTCTTGGTGTTGTTGGTTTTGTCCGGTAAGACATCTTCGTCAAGTCACAGTCTCATTGTCTTCAGGCCTTACGTAACACACTTCTTCATTGTTTAAACACGTGATCACTTGTTTTTTCAAAGTTTTTTCTTATCCGTCTTTTAAGATAAGCATGTTCATGCCAGATTCATGCAACCTTGATTTGTTTCCGGGGACTTTCTTTAGTACAGCGACAGCTGTCTGAGCAATTCTTCTGTTTTATTTGTATCTTCGGATGGTTCGAAGTTATATCTTTCTTTCCATTTTTTCAAGTACTTGGTGCAACCGGTATATCGTTGTTCCATTATCTGGGCAAGTTTTATCAAATTCTATCAAAATCTCACACCTCAACAAAAGCAAGTTGTGTCGAGTTTGTTTCATTTTATTCATGTCATTTGTTTTTTTCAAAAAAAAAAAAAAATGACAGTTCTTTAGGTAGCTCTTTTAATTTCTGTGACTGTATCACCAGAACAGGCCCCAACGGATGGCTGTAAACGCACCACCATGCATCACCTCAACAAAAAACAAGTTGTGTCGAGTTTGTTTCATTTATTCATGTCATTTGTTTTTTTGCTTTTTATCAGTCTAGAACGGTCTATTTGTCAAGCTTCTACCTTTCCCAACTGTTGGTAAGGCGGACAAATACTGGGTGTTTAAGATTCACTCCCTTAACTAGACTTTTATTTCACAATCAACAAAATGACAGTTCTTCAGGCAGCTCTTTTAATTTCTGTGACTGTATCACCAGAACAGGCCCCAACGGATGGCTGTAAAGGCACCACCGGGCATCACCTAAACAAAAACAAGTTGTGTCGAGTTTGTTTCATTTATTCATGTCATTTGTTTTTTTCAAAAAAAATGACAGTTCTTTAGGTAGCTCTTTTAATTTCTGTGACTGTATCACCAGAACAGGCCCCAAGGGATGGCTGTAAACGCACCACCGTGCAATCACCTCAACATACGCATGTTATGTCGAGTTTTGTTTCATTTATTCATGTCATTTGTTTTTGCTTTTTATCAGTCTAGAACGGTCTATTTGTCAAGCTTCTACCTTTCCCAACTGTTGGTAAGACGGACAAATACTGGGTGTTTAAGATTCACTCCCGTAACTAGGCTTTTATTTTACAATCAACAAAATGACAGTTCTTCAGGTAGCTCTTTTAATTTCTGTGACAGCATCACCAGAACAGGCCCCAACGGATGGCTGTAAACGCACCACCGTGCAACACCTCAACAAACGCACGTTATGTCGAGTTTTGTTCTTCGTCAAGAATCTATCGTTTCACGTCTGAACGATCCAACTGGTATGGGCAAGTTTATCAAAAACTTTCTTGTGATATCACTCCGTTTTATTTATTTTTTGTGTCATTTGTTTTTTGCTTTTTATCAGTCTAGAACAGTCTAATTTGTCAAACTTCTACCTTTCCCAACTGTTGGTAAGGCGGACAAATACTGGGTGTTTAAGATTCACTCCCGTAACTAGACTTTTATTTCACAATCAACAAAATGACAGTTAGGCGGCTCTTTTAATTTCTGGGACGGAATCACCAGAACAGGCCTTAACGATGGCTGTAAACGCACCACCGTGTAACACTTCAACAAAGCACGTTAGCTGAGTTTCGTTATTCGTCTATTGTTTGACAACAATCCTACTGACCTTAGTTGGCGTCACTTGTCCGGCAGCTGGGTTCGGATCGCGTTTGTCTGCTCCGGTGGTGCGAAAAACGAGGAAGGAACCACCGCTGACGTGTGGGCTTTTTCCCGAAGAATAGATCCTCCGACTCTGCACAGTTTTTCGTCGTCCTCGCACCTCTGGAACAGTCGTAGCGATCCGGCTCGAAGGACCAAGTTGTTAGGAGAATTAGTGAAGTTCTCGATGCCTGGACAGAGTGAAAACAACCAGAGTCAAAATTTGTTACTCGCGAGGGGAGACACTCAGACCGTGGAGACCACGCTCAAACAATCTGAGTGACAACCAACGATCTGTGTCTCCCTCACACTTTTTATTTAGTTTCACAGCTACATCAGCCGCAACCAGGCTGGAACAGGTTTACAGATACGATGAACGTTGTTTAGAGAGGGCACACACGCTGGTGGGGGTTGACCTTCGGTTGGCAGGAGCAAGACAAGAACCATCTACAGTTTGTGGGTTAAACATCATGGTATGTGGTTTCATCAGTCATGATGTACAAGTTTAATCAGTAATGATGTACAAGTTTTATCAGTCACGAGGCACCGACTTGTGAGGGACAAACATTCTGATCACTTAAATTCTTATAACAGGAATATATTTGTATTTAGCCGACGCACAGAGAATAATTATTTTTCAGCAATGTGTGTCGACTTTTCCTCCCTACAGCGACACGGCGGTCGGCGGATAATACCAAGGAAAGTACCGGGATAGCCAGAGCCATATACCACACCGTGATTGGTAGATTCCTTCAGCTCCGCACACAACGCTGTCAAGCGCCATTCATATGAAACTCGCGGGCCGCACTAACATTAAACTTTTAGATTGGGGGCCGCAAAACAACGTCTCACGGGCCGCGTGTCTGAGACCCCTGATCAAAGTTGAGGAAAAACATTTAACTGAAAAATTTGTGATTTGATTTAAAACTAGAAAACTGACCAAAATAGAACAATAGTTCTTAATGTACAATTTGAGGAATACATTTAACCTTAGAGTTTAAGCAAAAGTAGCTTATTTTTTAATTTAATGAAAAAAAAATCCTTTTATCCTCTTGTCAAAAAAACCCGAAACATAAATACAAAACATTTAAGAGTATTTCAATTAATTTAAGAATTATTTAAAGGTGATAAATGTAAGATTTGATATAAAATAATGTTTTATGATCTATTTTTCTTTATTTTTAATATACTATCAAAACATCAGTTTAATGTTTGTGTCTTAATATTGGGCTCTTGTTTACGAGTGAGGGGACAAAAAAGTGTGACAGACAGATCGGTGCAGAGATCTCTGGTGAAAAGATAGCTGAGTCAAAAGGCATCTCTACCTGTGGTCATGAACGGTTGTGACCCAGAGAACTAGATGAGAGAACACACGAAGACGAGGAGAGACAGTCACTTCTATTAATCTCACTTTAACCATTTTATTAACTTTAAAAATATTTGTTTAATTCATAAATAACTCTGTTGTCTTTTTCATCTCCTGTTAAGTTACTACTTAAATAGTCCTGCAGAATTATAGAAGTAAATCAGTGTCAGAATAATATTAACGGAATTAAATATATTCAAATGTACACATATAAACATCTTTTATTGAAAAGGTTTTTGTATCTATAGAGATACATATCTATAGATGTCTATATAATGGCGTCAATGGATGATGAAAACGTCCTCGCGGCAGTAAGCGTGGATGCGTGTACCTTCATAGATAGAAGTCAGAGTGAGTTGTAGTTCTGTTGTTGTCCAGGAGGAGCCAGTGCAGTGATGAGAGAAAGCGATTGACAGCAGAAGGGATGTGTGTGGGTGTAAGAAACCTTCATATATAGAAGTCAGAGTTAGTTGTAGTTCTGTTGTTGTCCAGGAGGAGGCAGTTCAGTGACGAGAGAAAGCGATTGACAGCAGAAGAGATGTGTGTGGGTGTAAGAAACCTTCATATATAGAAGTCAGAGTTAGTTGTAGTTCTGTTGTTGTCCAGGAGGAGTCCGTGCAGTGATGAGAGAAAGCGATTGACAGCAGAAGGGATGTGTGTGGGTGTAAGAAACCTTCATAGATCGAAGTCAGAGTTAGTTGTGGTTCTGTTGTTGTCCAGGAGGAGGCAGTGCTCAGCCTCCCAGTGACTTGGATTACAGATGCGCGCCACCGCACCCGGCGAGAACCCAAGAGTCACTCAACACGGCGCCTCTCGGTAGATTGAAATAAATAACTGGAGATATTTATAATTATTTACTCAAAATAACATAAAATGTACCGAATTATTTGTTATTATTCGCAGTTTGAAACTATTTCAATAAAGCGCCTTTGTCGTCGTTGAGGGAAGTGACGTAACTCAAAATGGACGCCATCGGTGGAGAAGAATTAAAGCTACAGTTGTAGGTACAACTTCTGTCCCCCCCCACTCCACATTTATATTGACAAAAAGACGATGTTCGTCAACATAATCACTTTCCGTTCTTTCATTTCCTGGTCTGACGACACAATTGACTTTGACACCTATGGAAGTGACCGCTCTACATGTGACGAAGCCGCTGATTGGCTGAAGCTGTTTTACTAATAACGCACAACTGTACAATGCAATACAAACATTCGAGTTCCGAAATAATTCACTTATGTACATTTAATAATTGATTTAAATCGGGAAGAAAAAAAATCGAAATGAAAACTAAATAATTACTGAGGCGTTTATGATCCGAACTACAGACAGACAGATAGAATAAGTTACTGAAAGGGAAATATTCTAACATTTTTGTTATTTGAAAAGCAAATTATTTCGGAACTCGAATGTTTGTATTTCATTGTACAGTTGTGTGTTATTATTAGTAAAACAGATTCAGTCAATCAGCGGCTTCGTCACATGTAGCGCAGTCACTTCCGTTGGTCTCAAAGTCACGTGTGTCGTCAGACCAGGAAATGAAAGAACGGAAAGTGATTATGTTGACGAACATCGTCTTTTCGTCAATGTAAATGTTTTATGTGTGGTAAAAAGTATCATGTAAACCTTCTGTTGACGTTTCTTTAACCCATAAAAAAATATTTTAAAGAGACGTTCGCATATGCCGCGTGTGACGTCATCACGTAGGAAGTGGGGGACAGAATTTGTACCTACACCGTCACGATCTTATAGGAACATTTGAAATGTACTCAGTCGATTTTTTTACTAACGTAATTTTTAAAACTATATGAATAAAGTTATTTTGTCTTTGATACAAGTGACGCCACTCACAACGAGTTTCTAACATCACTGAAGAGAAAAAAAAATGACGTAAAAATTGACAAAAATACATTTAAAAAAAATGTATAGAAATACACAAATTAACAAAATCTTTTTAAATCATATGCATCTATATCGATTTCCAATTCTGATGAGATGATCAACACTCGATATTTAATCATGTATTTTCATGACCACTTTAATATGAGAATAGTATTATATATTACTTATTAATTACTTAGTAATCATCTCTTGATTGACACACACACAATCCTGTCATGTTAACAATAATGTCAATAAACAGTATTGATTGTTTTCTTTGAGAGACTCAGAAACATTTATTAGTTAAGAAATAAAACCAGGTGTGCTTTTGATAAAATGAAAATAATAATATAATAGAAATAATTCTGACGTCACGTTAAGGAGCAGCTTCTTCTCGGCAGCTCGAGGGTTTTGTTCGTGTCAAGCTCGTCGTCGTGTGAACTCATGTCTGCTTGTGACCGTTGCTCCTCTCGGTCCTCGCGCTCCCGGGGCCCCTCTGTGACCTGTAGGTGGCGTAGAACAACTGCTGGTGAGCTCGGGGTCTGGGCGGTCCTGCGGGCCTCCAGTCTGGACCCGGGCAGGTCTTGGACTGTGGGTACACGTCCGGGCTGTGATGGTGGTCTGGTCTCAAGATGAGCACGGACGACAGCTGAGGAACACTCCTCCGGGTCAGAGACGTGTTGTCCATTCTGGACGTGAGGCCCTGTGGAGTCTGGACCTGCTGGTGGGTGAGCTTGACCAGTGCAGGTCCGTCAGAACCGGGGAACCTGGAGTCGGAATTCTCGAGAGGTTTGGGTGAAAATGTCCTTTTTTCTCGTTGAGCGTCAAACCAATGAGCTTTTCCCATGATCCTCATGATCCTCTGATGACCTGCCGGCGGAGCAGGAAACCCACGCGGTTGAGACGCCGAGCTCAGGTTGAGAGGACGACTCTTCTGTTCCTGCAGGTTCAGACGAGGACCAGAGTATCTGAGCTGTTGACTCCGAGCCTCTTCTTCTGCGGAGTTCTCCATCCTGTCCATCCAGTGCTGCACCGTTTCCCTCCACAGGGATCTGGTTTTGCTCCGGTGTGGATCCTGGGGCGTCTGTGAGGCGGCGGGAGAGAACGCCGAGCAAACGGGAACGCTGAGGAATCCCGGAACCGGACTGGAGCTGCTGCTGAGTCGAAGGAACTCCTGATGAAAGCGAGGGACGGAGTCGCCCTTCAGAGTGACGATGAGGCCGCGGTGGACCTTCCAGGACAACCAGCAGAAGCTGCAGATACATGATTATATTAGATCAACATCTACATCAACACACTTGACACACGTCAATAGAGACAGAAATATAATTTACAACCTTATAGAATCTTTAAATCTTTAAAAAATCTTTATTAGCGGTTTTGTAAAAACAACATAGGCTTTTTTTTCTGTGATGGTATAAAATAAAACAATATAAAAAAGAAAACAAGTTAAAGATTGTACATACAACTGTTAAAATAAATGAAAATAAATGCAGATTTTTTTGATCAGCAGAAAACAAATAAAATAAAGATAAAAATAATGGTTTGTCTCAATTGCTTCAGTTCACTTTGTTTTACAAAGCAAACCTTTGATAAAAATCATTTCAATTCATATTCAACAAATAAGTAAAAAATAAGTGTATATTTCAAATACAATCCACTTTAATCGTTTTTAAGGTGCATCAAATGAATCACAAACATTTTATTTCTACTTTTATTTAAAAGGCAGTATGAAGATTGTATGTTTAAAAGATGTTTTAAATAAATAATATATACATTTCCTGAAAGAGACCTCCAGAGGGATTAATTAAGTTGTATCTATCTATCTATTGAGATCCATCCATCCATCCATCCATCTATCCATCCATCTAATTTATATTATAATAGCAAAATATTGAGTTTGGCTCCCCCAGTGACAAAACAGTCTAACTGCTCCTCAGTCTGTCTATAACCGTCTTTTTCAGCTAAAACATAATGATTGAAAATGTTCAGTTCAGTTCAGTTAATTTATAAAGTTCATTTTATATTTTACATGAAGTTATATGTACAAACAAAAGTGACCATAAATTACGTCATATTTCAATCTCAGTGTTGAACATAAACATGTACCTGTACGAGCCGGTCAGCACCTCCTCGCCGTCACAGATGATGAACGTCTCTGAGATCTGACCCGTTAGTCTGCGGCCGGTCCTGCTCCTGTACGTCTGTCCTCCGACGCTGCACACCGACAGATTCTACCGACACACAAATGTTTTTATCAGCTTTGATGATACTGTTCAAATTGAAAAGTTTAAAGAAAAGTGAGACGACAAAATAAAATGAAAGTAAAGCAAACCACAAAATTGATTGTAATTGTGCCCATTTATTTTCATTTTAATTGATTAATATTTAAAAACATTCTGAGATTATTTTAATTTATCTTTTGGTCCCATTAAGATCCAATATTTCATGTTATTTCCATGTTATGCATTTAAATAAAGGCAAACACGATGTATTTAGAGTTGAATACATGGAAATGAGTACAAATAAAGAGTCATACCAAACATTGATGTACTTCAGTTAACACAGAACATCAGACGACAGTAAATATTAGAGTGAAAAATGCACAAAAACTCTAAAATATTTGTTCAAGACAATATTGTTTTCAGGAAACCGTATCAATATATATCAGCAATTTAAAAACAAATTTACCAATATTTTTTATGGTTTATTTTTCAACAAAGTCTGAATAAAATAATTAGATTTTTTTTCAAATGGACATTTAAATATTCATAGAGTTTTTTCATTTTCGTGCTGCAATTAAACTTCCGGCCTCTAGATGGCAGCTGTCATTACGTCCTCTGCAGCTAGAGGAAGAATGAAATCCCGCGAGATCCTGGCAATGACTGAGGACGAGAGGATACAGTGACTCCAGCAGCTTTTAAAGCTGATGTTTAGACATATTTTGGAAAACAAATGAAAGCAGTTACGACTTCGTCAAGAGTCATGTGATCTGTAAATTATACGACACCAGAGTCAAGTACTGGACAATACTACACATATATCCTTGTTACTACACTATCACAACACCAGAGTCAAGAATTCAACAATACTACACAGATATCGATTTGATTATGAGGTGGACTCACTGGAAAGCTGTTGATGTTGAGCTGCTGCCACATGTCGGTGAACGCGCGAAGGTTGAGATGATCCAGCAGCAGATGAACACAAACGTTTCTCAGTTTACTGGCTTCCATGAGGTCACAGAGCAGCTCCACGTCACTGAAGAGGTCAGTGGCTACGACCAGGTCCTGCAATCAAGACACATCTGATCACGTTGAATTAAACATTGTCACAGATGTTAATCAGTGTCACTTATTTTGAATTTTAAATATCAAATGTTAATAATTTGGATTGAATTAGTTTATCAGTAGTTGGGGAGAGAAAAGTCTGGAGCTCCCTGTTGAAGCTGGAATTATTGATATTCTAATATCAAACTCTAAGTTTAAAAAACATACATTATTATGAACAAAAATCAATTATTAAAAAAAAAAAAAAAAATTCAACCATTTAACGTAAAAACTATTACATAGAGTACTTTTCCAGACCAGGGTCACAAAGCACTTAAACAACCAAAACAATAAAACTCAATCAAATATATAATTAAAAGGTCAAGACAGCAACAACTACTAATTTATATCAAGTTACCGGTACTTAATAAAAACAATAGAGAAACAATTTAACTGAATTATTCTATAAAGAAAAAACTTATCCAAACACTTGATATAGAATTTATTAAATAAAATTCTACAAAAAAAAAGAAAAATCAAAATGACCATTAAATAAATTGAAAGTTTCAACATTTTAAAGGTTAAATTAATTCAATATTCTGATAATTATCCACAAAATTTAAATGTTGAAACTATTTTAAAAACAAACCCTGTGCTTTTTTTCGACATTATTTTGCACCTTCTTTGCTTTCCTGATGAACTCTCTGACCACGTCCTTGGCGTTGGCTTCTCTGTGGTCAGACTGCAGGTAAACTTCCACGCCTGGATCCTCCTGAGCAGCGTCTGCAGGCGTCACAAGTGCAGAAGGTCAGAGGAGCGTCGGAGCACCATCGTCAACTAAACTAACCTGTCTGACGACTGCTGTCCAGCCCACCGTGGATACTAGTCCCAGACAGAGCCGACACCAACTCACTCCCTTCATCATCATCATCATCATCATCATCGCCGCTGTCGGGACGTACTGTCGAGCAACACGCCTGTGACTGAAGCTCTATATTTACATGAAGTTGAAAAGTCGAACCTGAGTCTCTTCCGTTCTCCTGCACAAAGTTCTTCTCCGAGCGGGACAGGAAGTCCACCTCTCCCTCTGAGTCCAACACCTGCTGGTATCCCTCCAGCCCGGCGTCCAGCAGACCGTCCACAGCCAGACGGGCGCTCTCGCTGTGGCTGAGGTCCAGCTCGGGACGACTCTGCAGATACTCGTAGCAGGACGAGATAGGGACGCGGAGCTCTTGGACGCGTTGCTTCAGCTTCCCTTTAGGTTTGGACCTCATGTGCCAGAGAGCAGACAAGCTGCCGCCATCATCCATCGTACTCGCACGCGTGGCACGCGTCTGCGTGTGGATGTGTGGACTCTCATGTGTGACTCCAGTGGAACACCTCTGGGGCTGATCACGGGAAGGAGGGAGGAGCAAACAGAGACCAGCACCTCCCAGGCTCAAGGCGAGATGCTCATCCAAGTGACAACGAGACGATTGTCTCATACGAAGCCAGTCGACCAAGTTATGTGAGAAAACAAGTCGGTCTACGAGAGAAAAACCCCTCGTCTTTCCAATAATGCACCAGAGGTCATGTTTGAGTTTGAACCTTTGCCATTACCAGCATTTTTATAACATCTCAAATGTTCTCATTGAGCGGGAAACTTGTAGTTTTTTCTTCAGCGAGCATGAATGATCTGATAGTCAACGACTCGTGAGTGACAGCTTTGACGATGGTTGTCATTTCCATTCAGTCTGAACATGCGCTCACATTTTCACACGTCTGGAAACCGTTGACTCCACAAACACCTTCAACTCCTGTGGGTTCACACTCGGACCTTCACCTACATCCGCAGAACAAACTAGCTTTTGTTTATCATCACTAGACGGCAATCAAGTCAATAAAACCTTCTTTTTTTTTAAAGCTTGAGTGTTGTTAGAACATTTTCTCGTGCAATAAATTAAAATGATTTAAGGGAAAATATTTAAATATGAAATATTTTTGAATATTCATGCTGGTAAACTCATCTGGAACTCATAATCGAGTTTCTTTGGACTAACTAATATCGTTCGATGTCATAAACACACTTGGGAATATTGTTGGAAATACAATCTTTAGAGATGCTCAGACATTTTTCTGATGCATCATTCTCTTCATAGAAGTTTTGAAAAAGCAATCAGGAGGAACTGAAGGTTGATGCACCGAGTCAAAACTGGTTCAAAGAATTCACCTGATGAAAAAAGCTGTGAAGTTACATAAAAAGATGGAAAAAAAAATGAAACTATTTGCGTAATTTGAGCTTTTTGAGATTTAAGCATATCTTCAATGTTATCTCTTGTGCGACGGTACTTATTTGACAGAATCTAATAAATAATAAATGTATAGTTCTGGAACTCTGTTGGCTCACTGTGAGGAGGTGGAGGACTCGTCTCGGGCTCTCGCTGCCAGCTTCTGCCTCAGTTCTCGGATTTCCTTCAGCAGCCTCCGCTCGCTGCAGTCCAGCTGTGCACGATCTCGGTCCAGAGACACTGACGCCGCAGAGAAAACAAAATGATTTGCAGGTTCATCGATAAATGCTTTACAATGACTAAACATCAAAGGCCATTAGACATGAATCTTTGACGTGAAACACAAGATGGTGAAAGTTTCAAAAGTTACAAACTTTTCCTGAACATAAACAACAATATCTTAGATGAGGCTGTGATGGAGAAACAGGTTCAGGTTAAAGAATGAACTAACATTTAAAGTGTTGTTGTTGAAATAAGAACTCAAACAGAGAAATGCATATATACTGTAAATATTTGTGTGAAAAGTAAAAACAATCCTTTATTTAGCATTATTTAATTGGTTTCCTTGATGCATTTGTGTGTTATTGTTTTGGTTTTATGTAAAAAGTTGAAAAAATTAAGAAGATTAAGGTTGTGTTTGGAGCTAAGTCTTCATAACCAGGAGGTAAACAAACACAAATATGAGCCAATATTTTTGTCCAAATTAAGATTTGCGTCTTAAAAGCAACAAGGACTGTTTTCTATCAAGTTAAAAAATGAAAGTGTATAAGCACCATCAGAATATTGAATGGCAGAATTTAACATTTCAAATATTTTTTTATTTTTAGTATGGAATTATTTTTTGGAAAATTTGAATTAAATGATTTTTAAAGCTATTGAATAAAAATGTAATCTCATATTTTCAAAAGAAATCGCAGGCAATCGTGGTGCCGCCATTAAACCTCTATGCGTATTTAAAAAATAATGTTTTGTAATATTTTATTAATTTATTTAAAAAACAGCAACAAAAAAATATTTCAATATATAAATTATTTTATATACAGTGTATATATAAATATATATATTGTAAAAAGGTTATCCTTCGAAGAAAACAAAACAACAATATAAAAAAGTTTAAAAAATGTATCTAAATATAATATAATAAATAGTCTGAAAACTTCAAAATTTAAGAATATGCCGTATTAAAAATGCTCATATTAAACCACGGTGAATAAATGTTGGAGAGCCCTTATCTATGTATTTCACATTTGTCTGCCTGTTTCCTCTCATTCGACAAGTGTCGTTAAATAGAAGGCAATTAAAAACGTCGTACACCTCAAAATACTGACACAACCTGTTCATTTCTAAGCTCTTTCCTAAGATGTTGACCCTGAGTAAACCCTGCAGGCTTATTGGGTCAGTGAGGCCGCATATATTCTCACTCAAGTTGGAAGTTACATTGTAAATACCTGAGAAAACAAACTCTTATGGCTCAGACTTCCCTTCAGCCTCGTCCGACAACCATTTTCTTTTATGGTTCTACAAACGCTCATGTTAGTAACTGAAGCTAAATCGTGTGTGAAACATATTTGTGACTATTTAAGACCTTTAAAGACAGTGTTTAAGATAAGATAAGGGACGGAGATTATAGATGTAAACAGGAATCTGTTTTGTGAAGGTGAACAGGAAGATAAATAAGATAAATTGATAGTCGAAGAATTACAAGGAAATATCAAAAAAAAAAAAAAGATTTAAAAAAGATTATTTAGCTTTTGTGTCCAGTGATTAAATTTGCAACAAGGATTCTGCTCTTGTTGCTGAAACTTGATTATCAAACCAGTTACAAACATTAAATTATTGAGGGATTTAAAGAATAATAATATAATTTACATTCAAGGGAAATTTTGGGTTTTGGGAATTGTTCTCGTAAAGGACTTCTGAGAGTCAGCACGTGGATGTATTCAACACTTAACAACTTTTGTTTATGCAAACATTTGTCTCATTTTAAATATAATCATTGAATGCAAGGAGTTGACACTTGTATGAAAGTACATCATGTATGAAAGTACATCAGTGGCATTATAATATTAAATCAACTTAACATTGCAAATGTTTAACTAGAATTTATTTTATTGCAATTATTTTTTTAAATATAGAATACATTTTTTGAATATTTGATTTAAATAAGTTCTTCATTGATTGTTTTAAATAGATTTTCTTTTTTAATATGTCCTAAGAAAAATACAATATTTCCAAAGTGAATCATTTTTGAGACACAGTTTGATTCGAATTTTAATTTTTATCAAGTAAATTCAATATTTTTGCAGCTTTTTAGATGTATCAATTGAGATGTTAAATTTAATCATTCAATATTCTGATGGTACTGATGATATATAAGTCATTAAAAATGGGGTTCAATGACTCACAGAATGACGAGCAGCTGCTCTCTGAAGGGGAACTGTTCAGACACACCATCTTTGTCGTGTCTGTCGCTGCAGTACAAGGTACAGGAGGGCGATGGCTCGCAGGAAAACCAGAGTGAGCATGAGGTGGCGTCACACTTTGTTGGTTCAGACCTTTGTGACAAAAGATTACAGGCCCATTTAGACACGAGTTTTCTACTCTGTTAATTTGTGTGTCTGTGTGTGTTCCATACTTGTCTGAGTCGGCCTTCTCTCTTGCAATTGGGCTCTGGCACTCATCACATCCTCCCACTGTGACACGCGAGTGAAACAACCATGTAATTATCATTTCATCTGAAGAAGCAACACTATGGTTTCTGGCACCTTCTGTCCTGCCACATCCTGCTCTGACACAGTTGTCCTGAGAAGCTCCGCCAGTCTCTCCACCGGTGTCTCCCTTCTGGCCTCATTGTCGTGCAGATGTGGTGTCGTCTCTCTTTGCAGGTCTGACTCTGAGCCCTGTTGGCAAGCGTTCACCAGAGATTCCTCCTGAGCCTGCGAGAGATAGTCAGCTGACTGAAGTTTGAGCCAGAAGAGTATTTATGTATTATTTATGCAGACACGTGCTTTAAAAACTTCTTCTTTGTTTCCTGAATCACTTCTCTTTGACATTCCTCAGTTTCGCATCTTCTCTAAACTCTCCTCTCTCATTTGACTGCTCTTTTATCAAGCGCTGAAGTGATCTGTGCTCCGAGAGGCTGCGTACTATTACTCCAGTACCTACAGCAGTATTACTCCCCTAGGCCTTCATAGTATTACTCCACAATGCTTTGTATATATTACTCCCCTAGGCTCTGTAGTATTACTCTGCGATGCTTAGTAGTATTATTCCTCAACTTACCGAAGTATTACTCCCCTAGGCTCTGTAGTATCACTCTGCGATGCTTCGTAGTATTATTCCTAAATTTACCGCAGTATTACTCCCCTAGGCTCTGTAGTATTACTCTGAGATGCTTCGTAGTATTATTCTTAAACTTACCGCGGTATTAATCCCCTAGGCTCTGTAGTAGTACTCTGCGATGCTTCGTAGTATTGCAAAGTAAGGCTCTGTAGTATTACTCCGCAATAGTCCGTAGTATTACTCTACGAGTTATCGCAGTATTACTTCAATCAACTTTCAAGTGGCTGAACGGACAAAATGGGTTGGGATTATTCAGTGTAAAACCAAATGAAAATGAAGGTGTGCGAGCCAACTTGGCCAACATAGCTCTCGGTCCAGTTGTCCCAGTGCTTACATTCCAGAGGTCGTCAGGTCGAGTCCAGGTGATTTAAAATGTATTTTCTTCTGTGAGTGAAGACAGTTCTTGAGTCATGAAACTTGTTTGACTGACCTCATGTTTCGGGAACATCTAGAGGTCCTTGGCAGAGGTACAAGTCTTTTCTGTGCCTTTATTAAGTATTTTTACTTATCATTTAGAAACAAAAATGTAACATGGATAATGTTTGAGCCTCCTAAAACTCTTTAAGAACTGTAATAATTGCTAAGTGAATGTAAATGTCAAAGACAAATGTGATTCTTTAAGTACCTTTCTTCTGTTTTCTTGATCAAGTCGTTTCATCTGTGAGGCTCTCAACTCCCGATGCTTCAAGAGGCTTTTCTTAGTGGCCTCCAGCAGCTGTAGCTCCTCCGCCTGCAGCTCTCTCTTCATGTCAGCCAGTCTTGGACAGAAAAAAAACAATCCAACAGGTTTGTTTTTTATCCAATAATGTAGAGTCAGTTTTTACCTGCTCGTCTGCTCAGACAGCTTCTCTTCTTCTAGAGCAAGAAGGTTTCTTCGTTGCTCTTCTGCCTTCAGAAGGAGCTCCTGTTTCATAGACAGTTTGGATTTTTGTGACGCTTCACTATTGTCCACCTGTTGAGTAGAAAAAGCCTTCCGTTCTGCCTGACGCCGGACAAGGTTCGACTGCAGTGTTGACACATCCTGCCTTCAGAAGAAGAAAATACATGTTCTTTTAGCCATTTAATAGTTTCTTTTTACATTTTTTATTTCAATAATATCTAAATTGAAAGTTTTAATTCGTTTTTATTGAATAATTGAATTAAATAAATTCAATAAAAGGTTGGAATTTTTTAGTTTTAATAATATAATAAAACATGTGATCGTTTTCAAAATAAATGAATATTTTCTTTACACATACAGTTTGATATTCTCAGAAAAAATAATTCAAAAGTAAATTTCAGTGCTATACACTAGTAAAGATTGAATTGAGAGAAAGGGATTTTGGAATTATTGGAATTAGAATATTAAGATTTATGTGTAAAGAAATATGGTGAATTTAAAAAATAGTCATTAAAAAAGTATTAAAGAAAACAAAATTTAACCTTTCAATTAACAAATTATTCAATGAAACTATTCAAAAACAAATACAACAACATTTATAAAAATGCCATCGCATGATTGGCTGAAGGGTAAAGTGCCAACAGACGATACTAAAAAAAATATGGAGCTACTTGAATTTTCGGCCAATCATGCGACACGCAGATGATCACATGACAGATGCCATTATTGAATTAACATATTTAATCAAACCCAATTCAATGCTTAAAAAAAGTAAAAAGCAATCTTACTTTTCTCTCAGGTATTCTGTCTCCTGCTGTTGGAATTTCTTTCTCTCCTGGCTTCGGTACTCGACTATGAATTCTGGGTAGTGGTTGAAGATGGGGTACTCCCCGTGTGTCAGAGGAGTTAAGTCGTCGAGCATCGTCCTCGGGTGGATCTGGTCTGGTGTGTTGTTCATCAGCCGGTGAGCCTCTTTGATCACGGCGCTCAAATCCAAGTTGTTGCGATGGTGAAAGAAATACTGAGAGAACACGAGAAGAGAATGAAGTTCTGATAACTGGAGGAGGAGCTGGTTGGTACCTCAAAGTCCTGCTTCTGGAAGCAAAGGAGGAGGTGCCCGCGACAGCAGGTGACGTAGGCCACGCAGCTTATCAGCAGGAAGGACGGATGGTTCGAGAAGACGTGGTCGAAGAGTCGAAGCCACTCACCACGAGTCAAAACCTCAGAGAACAGCGTCTCCAACAAGGGCCACACGTACAACTGCAACGTGATCAGAAGGTTGAGGCCTCTCAACGAGGGGTGTTCAATACCTTAGAAAGAAAGTGAGGATCTGCAGGAACCCCGATTGTGTAACAGTATTGTTGAGTGGTCACATGAACGTGTCACAAACAAACAAACAGGTGTAGAGAAGAGTATTGTGAAGATAATGACAAAATAAAACTACTCATCACAGAGAGTAGACAGACGATGTCATGTAGACCTGCATGAATCAGAACCAGAACATGTTTATTGTCAGTGTGGTGGTTGTAAAGAATAGAATGAATGAAATAAACATAAATAAATAAGTAAAATTAGATTAAACTAAACTAGAATAGAATAAATATGTGTTATTGATCATGACCTCCTGATCTGTCCTCGCTCGCCTTGGTACTAAATTATTACCGTTGGTCAAGCACGGAGGTTTGTCAATGCGTGTCATGAATCCCGGAAGTCTCCACCTCCAAGGGACTCTAAACATTAACAAAGTAGGGCGTGATTATAGCTGGAGGAGGAGTGAAGCCATTATTACGTAATAATGGACTCTTGTAACCTCTTGTTCGCCCAGATTTCAGAGCAACTTTATAAAGGAATACGTTTAAAACATATCCATGATGAGAAACTTACTGCATCTTGAAGAGAACAACATTTATTACATGTCTAGAGAGTTTGACATTAGTTGCTCGTTAATGATTTAAAGCCGACTCACTTGTGAGGTGACGTTGCAGTTGAGCAGGTGACGCAGAAGTTTAGGGTCATGATGAGCCAAGACGTTCTCTGTCATGCTCAGGATGTTCAGAGGAGGATTGGGAAAGTACTCAAACCAATGCTGACACCAGTTCACTGTGAAAACAAAACAAAATGTGAGTTTTGTGTGAGAAATCAAACTGATTGTTAAGAAACACAAGAAAAGAAAATCTATTGGTGTAATGATCCCAGAAACTGGTATTATGTTTATTTACACCTTTGATTGAGTCTCTTGTAATATTCAACTCTGCAGAGGAAGGAAGCTTATATGATGTAAATGACTCACCTGTGGACGATTGCAACTCTCCCCAAGTGTAAAGATGTCAGTTTCGTCTGAGCATGAAAGGTTTGGATAGAACATTTCGAATTTTGAAACTTTTAAATACTTTATTGAAATGTTGTTGTATTGTTTTTTAAGCATTTTATTATTTCTATATTTTACGGTTGAAATTTTTTATTGAATACCTGATTTTTTATAATTTATATATATATATTTTTTTTCATTGTTTATTTTTCCACACAGAGTTTGATTTTCTATTTCCAAAGATTCCTAAATATTTTAATAAATTCCACTTCTTTTCTTTTAAAATAAGAATTATAGTGGGAGGAAATGTATAAAGGATTTTCAGGAAGCACTATTATACAATCACTACATTTAAAAGTTAACCAATTAAATCGTTATATATCATTATTATTATAGAGTTAAAATATCAAACTATGTGTTGCCTCTTCTCTGCATTCTTTGATATGTATATATATGCATGTATATGTATATGTTGTACATCTGAGTATTTTCTTATCAACACAAGGCAAAGTAGAAGAACTGGTACTTACCGATAACACTTGCCAAAACTTCAAAACAAAGCATTGGATTGTTCTGGAACAGCTTGACGAACGGGAAGGCAACCAAGGGAAGATATTCTATCTCGCCAAAGATGGACGCCCAGTGAGCTAATGCTGACAAAACTCTTAAAAAAAAGTATAGAATCATAAGAGGGAACGTTTAACATCGTAGAAGAGCCACACAAACACGTACCTGTGCAGACCTCGCTGGAGCTTCTGGCTTTTGATGGGATACTTTTCGTGCAGCGAGACAAAGGCCGGGTGGAGACCTTTGTCGGTAAGAGTGCTGTATGCTGCACAGTTGTCTGGAAGGCTCAGCAGAGATCGCCACACAAACGTCCTGCAACACACGGTGAATACGATTAATGATGACATGTTGCTTTAAGATCAAATCAACACCATCTTCACCTATATTTAGCCGGATACTCTCCAAACTCTTTGAGCAAAGTGACGAGTCGTTTCTTATCCAAGCCGACCGGAAAATCGTTCTTTTTGGAAAAAAATTGAGAACATTGTGAGTGAATGGAATGGTCTAAAAATACATTTTATTAAGTAATTCAGCAGAAATATGTGGCTTCACCTGCACCGTGGATCCTGAGGGCTTTGTTAACCTCGGCCTGACCTGCAGTTTTGAACATTTCTGACTCTCTTGAGCATCCGACAGGACGTCCACCTGTGACGGAGGGTGTATTAAACAAATCTAAATGCATTTTCATCAAACAATGTGGAATTTTTACGAACCTTTTGGGATATTTGTGTGACATGATGGATGTCGTGGACACTGATGCTGCCGTTACTCAAGACAGCGACAACGTGGCGACCGTTAGGGCTCAGAGCCACAGAATCGATGGCAGTGTCGGGGGAACCGATGTGGAAACGCAGCTTGCAGGAGTTGATGTCAACGAAACGCATCAAGCCATCTTGGCTCAACACACCTAAAGTCTACGACGACAAGAAAGACACAGAGTCTTGAAGGAACACAGGACAGACTATGTTGAGGTGAAACACATCTGAGTGGAATTTCCTTTGAAAGAATTGTATAGAGATTTTAATGTTTGATTTACAATGTTGTAAGATGATAAGATTGACCTATTATAAGTATTGGTAGTAGATCATACCTGTATTTATTTAACCTTTGTGTTGTCTCAGGGTCAAGGTGAACGATTTTTCTTTTATACCCTTCTAGACAAGACAAGGGATATCACAAACACATTTGTTTACCACAAACACATTTGTTCACCTTGACCCTGAGACAACCCAAGGGTTAAAGGCCTGTTGTGTATCTACATGGTTTTTTAACAATGATTGATTTTTAGATAGGCGACATTCATGGGAATATATAAGTTTTGCATCTCTTGTAATAAATGTTGAATAATTTTAATGTAATCAATTGTATATTGAAACAATTAATTAGTTTTTCTATATTTGAATAAAATAATGTCAATATACTTTCAAAATTATTATTTTTTTAAATAAAGTTTTATATTTTAATTCCATAAATTAAAAAATACATTTTCTTGATCCATTATTATTTGTATTTGTAGCATTTTAACATCAGTATTGTCTGGTGGCGCATTTTAAGATTGCATTAAAAAGCAATGAATACAAAAACATTTAATTTAGAAAATGTATTTTTTAAACTATTGAACTTGTGTAATTTTCTTTTTAATTAAATCTGAAAATATTCCCACTCACCCTGGTAGCTCCATTATCAACATTTTCTGGCAAAAATTCCAACTGTTTCACGGTTCGAACCTGCTCTGGCATCTGTATCACTTTGAGCAACTGCCTGCTCTCTAAACACCAAAGGTGCAGCACGTTAGAGCGCCCCCCTGCTGCCAGTACTTTGCTATCCCTGCAGGAAGATCAACAAGTCAAAGGAGCAAAATAAAAAAACAAACTAATGAATCAGACGGTGCTAATGGAGGCTCACAGAGTCACAGCAAGAGTCTTGTATGAGACTTTGGGTCCAGTGTCTGGAAAAGGGAGCTGATACTTGCAGGACAGAGAGTCGCTGTCCCAGGCAAAGATGGAGCCGTCACTGAAACTGCTGAGTATGGTGTTGCTGTTTGGAACATAGAACACCTGCAAAACAGGTCACGCATAAAGACAGGAATAACTTCAATTTAACATGAAAATTCTTCATTTTTACCTTCTGAATGGAGACAGGTTGTTTCACACTGAGCTTCCTTGTTCTCTCGAAAGTGTCCAGGTCCCAGATCTGAGCGACATCCGACGATGTGGTGATGGCTGAGTGAGCTGAGCTGTGAGTGGAGATTGAAGAAACCGCTCCCTCGTGCCCCTGCAGCCAGCTGACCATCTGCTTAGTGTCTGATTGAATGAGAAACTCTTTTAAACAACAACAATATTGTACAGCTACTGTTATAACCTGATTTTATTTCCTCCCCCTTTTCTGACACTTTATAAACACTTATGTCTTGATGTCATTTACATCACTTGAATAGTTTTTTGTTGTATTAAATGTATCTCTACGGTGACCTTGAGTGTCTTGAAATACAATGTAGTATTATTATTATTATTATTATTATTAACTATTCATAATGTGAATTCAAAGTTAGAGAAAAAACCTTTATCAAAGCACTTGACGCTGCCATCAGCAAGAGCCACAAGAAACTCGTTGCTTCTGTGCAAGTTGAAGGCCAGAGCAGTACAAGCTTGTTCTGTTCTCTGCACCAGATGAAATCTATGAAGAGATGTTTTAAAAAACGGTTAGGTTAAAAAAAAATGCAGTTTGGTTTAAAGTTATTTGGCTTGTATAAACCACTGCTTTAAAGTTGTCATGAACACAATCTTTTACCTGTTTCTGCAGATGTCAAAAACATACACGTTGCCATGGTGATCGCCAGCCAGGAACGACCCTCCACCACCATCAAAAGCCACGTGAAGAAACTTCACACACTTGGAGTTCTTACTGGTGCGGACGATTCTTGCCAGCAACAAATATGTCAGTAAATCAGACACACTTTAATCAAGCAAATTAAACACACTTTAAGTTTATAATAAACGTTCATGTCAGTGAATTAAACACACTTTTAGTCTACAAAAAAAGTTCATGTCAGTAAATTAAACACACTTTAATTTTCTTAATAAACGTTGATGTCAGTAAATCAAACACATTAATAGTTCATGCATTGCTGCCCTCTAGCGGTTGCTATAAACACTCGCGACCACGCAAGTGTACTTATTTAAAGACAAAAACTAATGCACATAATGACACAAATCCAAGCTCTTAAATGTTCTTACTACATAAGGTTAATGGAAATGTAATAACATTGTCACAAAATTACTTAATTAGAAACACAAAATAACTTGTTTAGTACCTTTTTCCTGTAGTTGGTTTTCGATGCCACAACTTCCCCTCCTCCTTGTTTCCAATATCCGTCACCTCCATTTTTATTTCATAAGAAAAACAATTCAAACCATATTGTTTCTTATGATTTTCCTTCACTTATGCTAAGCGGTTAGCATACTAGCTTCCTAACTGGCGGAGCAAACAGCGCGAAATTCAAAATGCAGTAAAGCACTCGATTATAACTCTACCGTTGTTTTACTGTAAAAAAAATATCAGCGCTCAAAGTTCTGGAATTAAAAATGATTGGTAAAAGAATAGCGTGAAGTACCAGTGTGTATTAACGTTTATAAGATGTTCGATCTCTCTCAAAACAGACATTTGGTCGCGCAGTGTTTGCGTAGGAGGTAAATACTCGGGTGCATGATGGGACATGTAGTATTCCAATTTAGTCCGGAGTATAAAAATCCTTAAGGCGATGTACCAAATGTCATTAGTGTTGCTTTGACAAAAACAGTTGTCATTATGAGCAAAATATATTCTTATTTAATAAAAAGTAAGAAAGATTGACGTATCGTGACGCCATCATTGATCGTGGATTAGTGGTGTACATAAAGGAAACTCGAAGAATAATGTGATGCTTTGACGTTTAAAAACTATACGTTAAAAATAACGACAACACATGTGTTAGATGTTCCTCCTTAGGTTTTACACAAATGACAATAAACATGATTATTTTACTAATAACAGCACGTTTAAGAATCAATCCCTAAGAGCTATTTAGGTTTTACTTTGAAGATCCTAACCGGATGTGCTTGACGTGACTCCGTGGTTCTTTATTCCGGCCGGGCTAACCGTGATTAGCCACGTCATGTAAAGTTAGCAGCACTGTAGCGCTTCACTAAAGGAAAACTACGTCTCGTGTTTTCTCGGGGGTTCAGTGGAGGGTGATCTACTCTCGGTGCGACGACTGACCCGCACTTGTATGGAAACATGTCGGATATCGGGGACTGGTTCAGAAGCATCCCCCTCATCACCCGGACCTGGTTCGCCGCCTCGATCGCGGTTCCGCTCGTAGGGAAGCTCGGGCTTATAAAACCCGTGAATCTCATCCTGTCCCCGAGCTTGTTCTTGAGCAGGTTTCACGTACGTGTTTCTTTCGCCTCCATGTTTGATCGTAAACTCGTGTATTTGTGGTTACTTTCGTTTGTTAGCTAGCAGGTGCTAACCGTGCAAACTCACTCGGGCCCCAGTGCTGTCAGCCAATCAGAAGACGAGACGTAGGAAGTGTAATTGAAAGCAACATAGTAAATAATAAGTGAAGAAAAATATTCATTTAAAGTTAAAATACTCTTTAATTTTAAGTTCTTGGAAGTTTTATTTATTTCAATGACTATATTATAAATGTTTGGAATACGATTTCACCTTAGAAATGCAGTTTATGTTATATAAAGATTGTCCTTAGATGGCAGATACACGTTTGAGTATTTGTATTATTATTATTATGCTTGTATTCGGGGATAAACAATTTCTAAAAATAATACAATTGCAATTTTTTCTCTTTACAGTTTCTTCAATATTGCGATTTTAATATGATATTCACTTTTAAATGTCCTCTTAATTGATTTATTTAACACAATAAATCATACATATTACAATAAAATATACACATCATGTGTTGTGTTTACAACACTGGCAATAAAAGCTTCTTAATCACATGTTTTCTTTTCCTGAAATTATTAAACTAAAGGCATATTAAGCATTGATGGATATTAAATGGAGGAGTTTTATTAGGTTCCTGAAAATAAAAGTGTTTTTTTAGATTTTCAAACAAAAATGATATTAAAGTTTCTACCTTTTAACATTCACTTCAACAGCTTTAAAAGGTTTCTGGTGTAAATGTTTCTATCCAGCAGACGATAATGATAACGTTACGTTTGTCTTGTCAATCTTCACGTGCACGTCCTGTAATAGAAAATAAAAGTGTCATTTTAATAATTTGACTTGTGTGATAATGTTTCTAACATGTATTTTCTGCCCTGGTTGCAGCTATGGAGACCTCTGACAGCAGCTCTATATTTCCCGGTCTATCCCAACACCGGGTTCCTGTTCCTGGTCAACATGTATTTCCTCTACCACTATTCAACGCGGTTAGAAACGGGTGAGAACACCGGCGTACACGCGCCGTCTTCTCACCGACACCTTCTCACCGATGTGTGGTTCTTGTTCCAGGGGTGTTTGACGGTCGACCTGCAGACTACGCCTTCCTGCTCCTTTTTAACTGGATCTGCATCGTTGTATCCTTCCGACCACACCTGGGTTTCCCTGCAGATATTCTGCTTTCGATGTCCCTCCTCACTCCTTTTGCAGCAGTGTGGCCTGACAGTGTGGCTCAGTGCCACCAACCCAGAGGCTCCTGCAGAGATAAATATAGCAATAACTGTGACACAACAAGTCGTCTCTTCGCCTAAATTAAGCAACTTAAATATAAAATACAACAGTTTAACTGAGTAACTTCAGCCTCTAGAGCTGTTTATTTTCAAAAATCTGTTGATACGAATGACGATACTTGGTCAACGATATACTGTATATATAGTGATAGTGTAGTAACGAGGATGTATGTGTAGTATTGTCGAGTACTTGACTCTAGTGCTAATATACTCCTAATTATATTATAATAAGTATTTCTTTACAATTATTCATCATTGTAAATAAAAAAAATATAAAGTCACTTTTACACACACATTTTTAAATATAGACCATAAAAAAACTATGATTCCGATAAAATGTGATTTGAAGGCAAAACTATCAATATTGATACAAGAATAGAATAGAATAGAATAGAAAAGCTTTATTCATCCCCAGAGGGGAAACACACTTTCACAACAGCGCAGTTTAAAAAAAGTAAAGTGCAAGGAAAAATAAATAATAAAAGAGATAATACAAAATAAAATAAAAACGATCTTAAGAATATACAATTATTTACAAAATTAGAAATTTAACACTATTAACAAAATAAAATAGAATAAAAATAAAATAAAATAGAAATAAAAACGGAGAATAAAATAAAAAAACACACAAGAAGGAAAACACACTACGGATTAGCATCAGGATATTTAAAGTAGAGAGTTAAATATCCTGACACCAGTTGGGATGAAGGACCTTCTATAACGCTCCGTCCTACACTGGGGGTGCCTGAGCCTGCCACTGAAGGAGCTGGCCAGCTCCTCCACGGTCAGGTGCAGTGGGTGAAGAGCATTGTCCCTGATGGAGGATAGTCTGGAGAGTGTCCTCCTCTCTCCCACCGAGTCCAGCGAGCGGCCCAGGACAGAGCCGGCCCTCGTGACCAGCCTGTTCAGTCTCTTCCTGTCCCGGTCCGTGCTGCCTGCTCCCCAGCAGACCACAGCGTAGTGGATAGCAGAGGCTACCACGGAGTCATAAAAAGTCCTTAAAAGTGGTCTGCACACTCCGAAGGACCTCAGTCTCCCCAGGAGGTGGAGGCGACTTCGGCCCTTCTTATACACGGCGTGTATGTGGACCAGTTCAGTTTATTGTTGAGGTGAACACCCAGGTATTTGAAGCTGTCCACTAGCTCAATGTCCGAGCCCTGGATGCTCACCGGTTGATGTGGTGGGGACTTTTTCCTGAAGTCAATCACCATCTCCCTTGTCTTACCGGTGTTTAAGCAAAGGTAGTTGCTCTCACACCAGTCAACAAAGTCCTTGATGACTGACCTGTACTCCAGCTCGCCCCCCCCAGACACGCAGCCCACAATGGCCGAGTCGTCAGAAAACTTCTGGAGGTGACAGCTGCTGGAGTCATAGGTAAAGTCCGCCGTGTAGAGGGAAAAAAGGAAAGGTGACAGCACTGTCCCTTGAGGCACCCCGGTGCTGCAGATGGTCACCTCGGACCTGCAGTCCTGCAGCCTCACATACTGCGGCCTGTTGGTGAGGTAGTCCATCGTCCATACTGCCAGCTGTGTCCCAACTCCTGCGTCCTCCATCTTCTTCCTTAGCAGCGCCGGCTGGATGGTGTTGAAAGCACTTGAGAAGTCAAAAAACATGACTCTCACAGTGCTACCGGCGCCTTCCAGATGAGTCAGTGCCCGGTGCTGCAGGTAGATGACGGCGTCGTCCACCCCCATCTTTGGCCTGTATGCGAACTGCAGCGGATCCAACGCAGAGCTCACCGTCGTGCGTAGATGGCGGAGTACCAGCCTCTCCAAGGTCTTCATCAGATGGGAGGTCAGGGCGACTGGTCTGAAGTGGCTTGGTTCCTTCGCGTGCACCGCCTTGGGAACCGGAACCACACAGGAGGTCTTCCACTGGACCGGGACCTTCTCCAGTTTGAGGCTCAGGTTGAAGATGTGTGTGACCAACTCACAAAGTTGATCAGCACAGTCCCTGAGCAGTCTGGGGCTGAGTCCATCTGGTCCAGCAGCTTTCCTGATCTTCAGTCGCCTTAATTCTCTCCTCACCTGTTCAGATGTAACAGAGAGGTGGCTGTGGGGGGTTGGGCAGCTGAGGCAGTAGGGCTTGTTGGGGGGGAGAAAGGTGGCTTGGAGGTGAGAACAGTTGGGGGAAGGGGGCTGAAGCAGGGGAAAAACAGCTTTGTGAAGAGTGGGGGGCAGAGGTGGAGGGGGAGGGGGGCCCTGATCAAACCGGTTGAAATACTGGTTAAGTTCAGTGGCCCATCTTTGGTCTCCCCCTGCTGTGGCTCTGGCTCCACTCTGGCCATGACCTGAGATGTTCTTCAGGCCTTTCCACACATCCCTTATGTTGCCCTGCGCCAGTTGCTCCTCCAGTTTCCTCTTGTATTCCTCCTTGGCCATCCTGATCGCCTTCTTGAGCTCTCGCTGGACCTCTTTAAGCTCCTCTCTGCTCCCTGAAGCAAACACCCTCTTCTTCTTGTTCAGCAGAACTTGAAGTTGAGGGGTCACCCATGGCTTGGTGTTGGCAAAGCACCGCACCTTGCGGGTCGGTGTGACGTTGCCCTCACAGAACTTTATGTAATCCGTGGAATGGTCATTGAAGGTGTCGATGTCATCACCATGAGAGAACACGCTCCAGTCTGTAGACTCAAAGCAGTCTCTCAGCCTCTCCTTGGCTTCATCATTCCACATCTTAACAGTTATTTTCTGTGCAGGCTGTCTCCTCACCATGGGAGTGTATTCAGGTCGCAGACGTATCAGGTTGTGATCAGAGCGGCCGAGGGGGGGCAGGGCGGTGGAGGTGTAGGCACCTTTTACATTTGCATATAAAAGGTCCAGAGTCTTGTCCTCCCGGGTGTGGCACTTCACGTATTGTGTGAAGGTGGGAAGAATGGAGGAAAGTGAGGCATGGTTGAAATCCCCGTTAATGAGCAGGAGAGATTTCGGGTGTTTGAGCTGCAGGTCCGACACAGAGGCGCTCAGCCTCTCGCTCGCTGCGGCTGCGTCCGCAGAGGGAGGAATGTAAACAGTGAACACAATCACATGTGAGAACTCCCTCGGGATGTAATACGGGCGGATGCCCACCGCAACAAACTCTATGTCCTTAGTGCACACTTGTTCTTTAATGGAGACATGCGCGGGATCGCTCCATCTCTCATTAATAAACACCGCCACTCCTCCTCCTCTCCTCTTTCCATCCATGTCCCGGTCCGCACGAACCATCTTGAACCCCTCCAGGGAAACAACAGAGTCTGGGATCTTCTCCGTCAGCCAGGTCTCCGTGAAACATAGAAGGCTGCTCTCCCGGAAATCTCTCTGATGCCGGGTCAGCGCAGCAAGCTCGTCCGTTTTATTCGAACGTACATTTCCCATGATGATCGATGGAATAAAGGGACGGAACCTACGTTTCTTCTCTTGTTTCATCCGACCTGCTCTGCATCCGCGTCTTTTTCTCTTGATTTCCACGGGAATCGTCCATTCCGCGCTGAGAGAGAGAGCGGTGTTGCGCAACCCCAACAGCTGATCCCTTGTGTAAACAATAGACCCGCTGAGCGTGTCTGCCGACGGAGTTCCCAAAAGTGACGAAAATAGCAGAAAACCGTATGCAAAATTTGTAAAAGTGGTCTCGTTTTGTGCACAACGGCAACAAGATCCGACCACTCTAAAGAAAAAATTAAAAAGACGCCAAAAAAATGGAAAAAGTGTAATAAAAAGTAAGAAGAAAGAGGGAGCTGTTGTAACCAGCTGCTGCTCGTGCGGCGCCATCAATGCGGTAAATATGATGATGATATGAATAGGAGATAAATACTCGGGTGCATGATGGGACATTTAGTATTCCAATTTAGTCTGGAGTATAAAAATCCTTAAGGCTATGTACAAAAATGTCATTAGTGTTTTATTAAGATTATGTGTAATATTTTCACATAATCAAAAGTTTTCTCCGCAACGTCCTGGCATCCTGTAATCTTAAGGCACTAAAGCATCACATGCCTCTGCCAAGGAGCTCATGACTCGCACATGCATTGAGGCCTTGAGTTTGAAACATGTGGTCAAACTATCAAAGTGTGTTTCTCGTTCCATTGTCAACATTTGTTTCATAAAAGTAGCTGAAGAACTTTTTGCTGACACAAAGTGACCTCCTTGGCAGAGGTAAGGTCCAAACCTTTTGAAAGCCACGTTGTTTTTCTTGACCTTGTGTCTGTAGATCACGGGGCTGCTGTTAAACATGGAGGTAAATGTTTCTCATTCATAGTAAAATAAATTCACGACTGGATTTGTTTTGATATATGTTGTTTTCCAGCTGCTGATGATCCCTCTCATCATGTCTGTCCTGTACATCTGGGCTCAGTTCAACAAGGACACGATAGTCTCCTTCTGGTTTGGAACCAGATTCAAGGTGAGTCGTGCACCTGGTCAACCTGGAGAGTGTGTCTTCTCACCTGGGATCATCTTTTGCAGGCGCACTACCTGCCGTGGGTGATCTTGATCTTCAACTACCTGATCGGAGGCTCGTGAGTTGCGAGGGTTTAGACGCGCGTGTGCGTGTGTGTTTCATTGACTCGTCTTCTGTGTGAAGGTTCGTGAACGAGCTCATCGGGAACCTGGTGGGTCACCTTTACTTCTTCTTGATGTTCAAGTACCCCATGGATCTGGGCGGGCGCTTGTTTCTCACCACTCCGGAGTTCATGTGAGTGTGTCTGAGAATAACAACCATACAATTTACAGTTTATGCAAGTCATACTTATAATGTCTTATCATCCTTATTCACTTAATGTGATTATTTATTGAGATCTTTTAAAGGTGTGTTCGATATTTGGTCTTATGATTATTAATTAATGGTGTGTGTATTGTTGAGAATGTGTTAAAAAGTATCACGATACAAGGTCAACGATACGCTATATAATGATAGCGTAGTAACAAGGTTGCATGTGTAGTATTGTCCAGTATTTGACTCTGGTGTTGTGATAGTGTAGTAACAAGGATACATGTGTAGTATTGTCCAGTACTTGTCTTTGGTGTTGTGATAGTGTAGTAACAAGTATATATGTGTAGTATTGTCCAGTACTTGACTCTGGTGTTGTGATAGTGTAGTAACATGGATATATGTGTAGTTTTGTCCAGTACTTGTCTTTGGTGTTGTGATAGTGTAGTAACAAGTATATATGTGTAGTATTGTCCAGTACTTGACTCTGGTGTTGTGATATTGTGGGACCAAGTATATATGTGTAGTATTGTCCAGTACTTGACTCGACGAGGTGGAGATAGTTGATGACTATAAGTACCTCGGTGGTGGCTGGACAGTAAACTGGACTGGTCCTGCAACACAGACCATGTATATAAGAAAGTTCAGAGTAGACTGTACTTTCTGAGGAGGCTTCGATCATTTAACATCTACAGGAAGCTCCTCTGCATGTTCTACCAGTCTGTGGTGGCCAGTGTCCTGTTCTATGCTGTGGTGTGTTAGGGTGGGAATGTGTCCAAAAGGAGTGTCAACAGGTTGGACGGACAGATCAGAAAGGCTGGCTCTGTGGTTGGAATGAAGCTGGTGTTGTGATAGTGTAGTAACAAGGATATATGTGTAGTATTGTCGAGTACTTGACTCTGGTGTTGTGATAGTGTAGTAACAAGTATATATGTGTAGTATTGTCCAGTACTTGACTCTGGTGTTGTGATAGTGTAGTAACAAGTATATATGTTTAGTATTGTCAAGTACTTGACTCTGGTGTTCATTGTTTCTTTAGCTGTGGAGGATGTAATAACGGAAATTGAATTTCAACTCAAAAATGAACAAACGCTGTGAATTTTTTTTCAAATTACCTTTAGATTGCCTGATGTTTGTACACATTTTGTTTATTTCCGAATCTTATTTTATTTTTTCCAAAAATAAATTCACTAAGGCCAAAGAAAAAAGCTGTTTCTTATGAAGTTTTGCACGTTAATTTTAAAATGTATTTATTTATTTTTATACGAGCGTAATTCAAATATAATCGATGAAAGAACTATGATAAAAATAAACCGTGATTTTATTTGGGTTTATCAGAATTTTCTTATCTTCTTTTAAATCAATCCAGTGCTGTTAAATATTTAATTCAGTATTGTGAACTAAATAATGATATTTGTATTGGCGTGTATTGATATTTTCTCACAACTTGTGTAAGATTCAAACACGAGTATTAATAAAATATTTGAATAGTTTATTTTCGCACAGGAAATTTCAAAGACAGTTTTTAAACATGTTTCATACTTTGACATTTGCTAATAAAAGTTATAAAACACAGTAACATTATTTTTTTCTTTACTCTCCATATTTCCTCTCCACAGGTATCGTTTCTTACCAAACCGGCGAGGAGGAGTCTCTGGCTTCGGAGCTCCGCCCAGCAGGAGGCCGGCCCAGGAGCCGGCTGCTGCTGCCGCCGCCGGAGGAAGACGCCACAACTGGGGTCAGGGTTTCCATCTGGGGGATAATTGACGAGCTCAGACCTGATCAATCAATCTGGATTAAAAAAAAAGAAGCAGATTTTAGTCCCGAGAACAAATCTTATTTTATGACGTCAGAGAGTCGAGGACTGACACCATCTAAATGTTTTCTTCACGTGTCCATGATTAAATTATATCCATTCTTCTCTCAGAACCAGCTCGTTTCTCTCCGTCCTCCTTGCGCTGACGAGCGACTCGAACGACTCGAACGCCACCTGTTAGAAACCACTGTCGAGCACACGATGAAGAGTCGAGTGTCGACACGTGTTGATGGATTCATGAACTTTCTTTGACTGTTGAGATGTATCTTATCTTTTTTTGTAAATACAACGATTATTTACAAGATGTCTCGTGTTGTCACTTCCACGACTTCTTTTAGTTCTAGAGGAGTTTAACGTTCATTAAATAAAGGATTAGTCGATGAGTCTTGACAAAAATAATTTTTTTAAAGTCAGTTTTGATTATCAAGGCCATTTAAAGTTTATTTTAACAGTAAAAAAAAAGGTTTGAAATTATCATTTTATTAATCTATTTCTTCAGCATTTAATTATTTAATTATACTTTATTGATCCATAAAACTATCAATTAAAAAATATGAAGTGACAAACTATCTCAAAAATATGATTTAAACAAAGTTAACAGTATCGTTTAGCAAAACTCTCATTAGCATATTAGCTACAATAAATGAAAAAATATATTTTATCTATATTTATATGAACTGAATATAAATTAAAATAAAACGCCTACCGTTTATAAATATTGTACCGTGCTCAGTCCGACATAAGTTATGAAACAACTGATCCAATGTTGTTTCCTTTTTTCCTGCATGAAAATAAAATAATAGTATTATACTATGAGGCGAACATGAGCATTTCCGGAACGTAGCTTTTCAGAATAAGAGACTATGAACTAAAAATAACTTCAAGAATTGTGAATTAAACTGTTGTGTGACTCTATCGTATCATCAGTGTGTGTGTTGTTGTGATGTGTGAATCTATTGTATCATCAGTGTGTGTGTGTATGTGTGTGTTGTTGTTATATGTGACTCTATTGTATCATCAGTGCGTGTGTGTCTGTGTTGTTGTGATGTGTGAATCTATTGTATCATCAGTGTGTGTGTGTGTGTTGTTGTGATGTGTGACTTTATTGTATCATCAGTGTGTGTGTGTTGTTGTGATGTGTGACTATTGTATCATCAGTGTGTGTGTGTTGTTGTGATGTGTGACTCTATTGTATCATCAGTGTGTGTGTGTTGTTGTGATGTGTGACTATTGTATCATCAGTGTGTGTGTGTGTTGTTGTGATGTGTGACTCTATTGTATCATCAGTGTGTGTGTGTTGTTGTGATGTGTGACTATTGTATCATCAGTGTGTGTGTGTTGTTGTGATGTGTGACTCTATTGTATCATCCGTGTGTGTGTGTTGTTGTGATGTGTGACTATTGTATCATCAGTGTGTGTGTGTGTGTGTGTTGTTGTGATGTGTGACTCTATTGTGTCATCAGTGTGTGTGTGTTGTTCTCATGTGTGACTCTATTGTATAATCAGTGTGTGTGTGTTGTGATGTGTGACTATTGTATCATCAGTGTGTGTGTGTTGTTGTGATGTGTGATTCTATTGTATCATCAGTGTGTGTGTGTTGATGTGATGTGTGACTCAATTGTATCATCAGTGTGTGTGTGTTGTTGTGATGTGTGACTCTATTGTATAATCAGTGTGTGTGTGTTGATGTGATGTGTGACTCTATTGTATCATCAGTGTGTGTGTTGTTGTGATGTGTGACTCTATTGTATCATCAGTGTGTGTGTGTTGTTGTGATGTGTGACTCTATTGTATCATCAGTGTGTGTGTGTTGATGTGATGTGTGACTCAATTGTATCATCAGTGTGTGTGTGTGTTATTGCTATGTGTGACTCCATTGTATTATCAGTATGTGTGTGTTGTTGTGATGTGTGACTCTATTGTATCATCAGTGTGTTTATACAAAACTCTTTTCATTGAAATATTGACATTAGAAAATTATCTTAAGCTCCACCCACTGAAAACACTGTTTTTATGGAGATTAAATCTTGTTGACCATAACCACACCCACTCTGCCTTGATTGGTCGAACATGGAGGTTTTTCACCGCGTCGTCAATCTCACGTAAGTCTCCAACTTCAAGGGACTCCTTGTATAAACAAAGCATGATTACAGCTGGAGGAGTGAAGCCATTATTACGCCATAATGGACTCTCGTAACCTCTCGTTCGCCCAGATTTCAGAGCAACTTTATAAAGTAATACGTGTAAAACATGGTCATGATGAGTGACTTACTGCATCTTGGAGAGAAAGACTTCAACACTTACATGTCAGGAGTTTTTTTTTTTTGTTATTTTACTTGAGATGACGTAGTTCAATCTGAACCAATGCGGACAATTCATCATATTCTAGTTCCCGTCAAAGACACACACACACACACACACACACCAATATAATCGTATATTTATTGAGTTACAGCGGGATCGAGAGTAGAAAATGAAAATAATGCAAGCGTTTGTTTCATACTTAATGCACACGTACAATCTCCCAGATAGCTTTGAAATAAAGCAGCGATAAAACGTCCCTTCAAAATAAGGTTGAAAATAAATGGCCGAGTGCACGTCATGGCGTGAGACACCGCGAGAAGATCGACTGTACATCGAGTAAAGTCTTGAGAGTTGAGACGTAGAAACTGTTATTGTCGACGAACGCGTTTCTGTTTTTTGATCAAACAAAGCGTGTTATTTGAACGCGTCCCGCTGCTTCTCCGCTCTCATCCGTCGCCCCCCCCCCCAGGTGCTGATCCACCAGAGTCGGTCGACGTAGACACATTCATTTGTTGGCTGTGGTGCAGAGTTGCTCTGTGAGCGGCTCGGGAAAGAAAAGTGATGGTAGAAAGAGAAGTGATTGAGCCGAGCAGAAGAAAGAACTACAACGAAAAACAAACAAGTGCCACCAAGTGTTACTCGTACAGTGAGTAATGGCAAATGATAAAAAAAGTACTTTTTTTTTTTAGCAAACAAGTCATTTACAGGTCCTTTTCCAAAACAGCAACAGAACATTCGAGAGTCTTTTCTTTTTTTAACAAAACGTCCTCCAGTTAAACTATACAAACTTTACTCTTGTCCACACTTATTTACAAAAGGTCCCTCTTTTAAAAAAGTCTCTTGAGAACGGTGTCAAGTCCAGCTTCGGCACTTCTCTCAACACGGCAGCTCAGGTCCGAGCCTCCGCTGCCTCCGTGACGCCACAGGAAGGAGTTTTACTCTGGAAGCAAAACAGGAAAGAGTTTTAGTCTGGAAGGAAAACAGGAAAGAGTTTTAGTCTGGAAGGAGAACAGGAAAGAGTTTTAGTTTGGAAGGAAAACAGGAAAGAGTTTTACTCTGGAAGGAAAACAGGAAAGAGTTTTACTCTGAAGGAAAACAGGAAAGAGTTTTACTCTGAAGGAAAACAGGAAAGAGTTTTACTCTGGAAGGGAAACAGGAAGAAGTTTTAGTCTGGAAGGAAAACAGGAAGGACTTTTTTTTTTTCATTTTTTAAATGTTAAAACTTTTTTTTTTGCCCAGCATTGAATTGTGTTTTTTCAAAAACTTAACTTGAAAATTTGTATATTTTAAAGCTGAATATATTTTGCAAAGCTTATAATTATTCATTATATATTATTATTATATTAATAATATTTGCAAAATGAATATTTTTAAAGATGTTTTAAATTTAAAAAGTTTTTATAAGAGATTGTTTCTTTAAATAGTTAATTCCATCATTTGCACATTTAATAGATGAATATTTTTTCTTTGATAATTAAAATAATAAAAATATTGAAATATTTTCTAAATGAACGCAATTTTCTTTTACACATAGAGTATCCCTTGTTTCGTCTCTTGGTCAAGGTGACCCAAAGGCCTGAAAACAAATATGTTTTTGGTATCCCTTGTGTTGTATCTGGGTCAAGGTGACCCGAAGGCCTTAAAACAAATGTGTTTTTGGTATCCCTTGTGTTGCCTCTTGGTCAAGGTGACCCAAAGGCCCTGAAACAAATGTGTTTTTGGTATCCCGTGTGTTGTATCTGGGTCAAGGTGACCCGAAGACCTTAAAACAAATGTGTTTTTGGTATCCCTTGTGTTGTCTCTGGTTTAAGATGACCCAAAGGTCTGAAAAAAAATCTGTTTTTGGTATCCCTTGTGTTGTCTCTGGGTTAAGATGACCCAAAGGTCTGAAAACAAATGTGTTTTTGGTATCCCTTGTGTTGTCTCTGGGTTAAGATGACCCAAAGTTCTGAAAACAAATGTGTTTGTGAAATCCTTTGTGTAAAGTGTACAGTAAATAAAAAAAGCATAAACAAGTCAACCTCGATATACACAAGACTTTAATTACCTTCAGCCTGTGACCCTCCCGGGCTGCTCCATGTTTAGAACCTCGGTGTTGCTCGCAAGCTTCTGTCGCTCGATTCCCTCGCTCTCCTGCCCGACCGCCACAGTGACCTTCACCCACCTGAGCAGCACAAGAGAAGGATCAACACGTGACGTCAAGACAAAGACACCATCCTGTTGACCTTGAACCCACCGGCCTTTGTCCACACCGTTCGAGTTGTTCTGGTCCAGATTGGACACGCTGTGGGCGAGTCTGTTGGTCAACCACTGGACCTTGTCCTGGTCGGACAGCTTGTAGTACTCTTTGACGACCGCCGTCTTCTCAGCCGTCTCTAGATCCACAGACAAAAGTGAGAATCTGAGCAAATAGAAAATCATCCTCCGACTCACCCTTCTCGCTCTTGACGTCCGCCGACGCGCTGTGGTTGTTCTCGCAGCTCGGCTTCCTCTGTTCCGGGTTGGACTTCTGGTATTGATGCGCCTCCATCCAGTCCAGATTCTCGCCGCTCTTCAGCGCCGAGCGGTGCTCTTTGAACCAACGCACAATGTCGGTGCGGCCCAGACTGGTCTGGACCTCCAGCTGACAGTACTCCTCCGGGGACGGCCACTGGGTCCGACAGAACATCTGGAGGGAAAGTGGACGGGTCAGACCCGGAAGAATTATATGAAGTTCAGTCTTCAGTGTATCCTCGTCATATCCTATTTCAATAAAGTTTTTAAATAAAATAATTATTTTTTTTATTTAACATTAACATACAAATATTGACAGTAGTATTTAAAGTTCTTTTCACTTTTGGTGTCACAATTAAACTTTCCTGCCGCTAGATGGCAGCATTACGTCCTCAGCTGCTAAAGGAAGAACATATTCTGGCAAGATCTGAGGACCAGAGGATACAGTGAGTCCAGCAGCTTTTAAAGCTGATGTTTGGACATATTTTGGTTTGAAAACAAATGAAAGCAGTTACAACTTTGTCATGTGGTCTGTAAATTCTACAACACCAGAGTCAAGTACTGGACAATACTACACATATATACTTGTCACTACACTATCACAACACCAGAGTCAAGTACTGGACAATACTACACATATATCCTTGTTACTACACTATCACAACACCAGAGTCAAGTACTCGACAATACTACACATATATTCTTGTTACTACACTATCACAACACCAGAGTCAAGTACCCGACAATCTACACATATATCCTTGTTATTACACTATCACAACACCAGAGTCAAGTACTCAACAATACTACACATATATCGTTGTTACTACACTATCACTATATATCACAATTCCTTTTATGGTTGCTGCTCTATCTATATCAACATATATAGACCTCTAAAATTAACTCCCATGATGCCTTTCTACACACTGCTCTGCTCTGATTGGTTGCTTAAATACTGCATTTAAATGATATGTCCATGTTGACATCTCAAAAGTGATTGGTCGGCTGGGCGGCAAAGCATTATGGGAGCTGTTCAGGTCACCTTTACGAAGATGGTTTTGTGAGAGATGACATCTTATATGCAATGTTGAATTTTTAAGTTTTTCAGAGTGTATCCCCCCAATAAACAAGTAACTCTGCACTTGAACTACACACATGTTCATGGACTGAAGTAATAGAAGCTCCAGATCCAATGCTGACTGACTAATTGTTCTGAATCTTTATGTTTATCTTTTATCTTTCGTTTGTTAAAAGAGTGAACAACTGACCTCTCTGAGCAGAGCGAGGGAGCGGCTGGTTATGGGGACCGGGCTGTTGGAGATGGAGAGGATGGGAGGAAGAGGCGAGGAGGAGGTGGACGACGTGAGGATCGGGGGAGAGGCGGAGCACGACAGGGTGGGGGGGAGAGGGGAGGAGACGGCCAGGACAGGGGGGGAGGAGGACGAGGAGAGGACGGGCGGGTGAGGAGAACCGCGGGGAGGTTTCCCTTCGTGCGCCGAGCCGTTGAGCAGCACGACGGGTCGGTCGCCTCGGTCGTCGCTGTTCTTGGAGGCCATGGTGAGCAACGCCTTCTCCATGTTGTCCCTCAGTGCCCGGCGCTCCAGAAACCAACAGTCCACCTCAGTCTTGGACAGACGCGTCTCCTGGGCCAGCTGGTCTGCAGCACAACAGAGGAGACCGGGTCACATGTGCCGCTTCACTGACAGGTGGAAGACTTTCTCGGAAACTTAGGGATTTCCTTTTCCTAACAGAAGACTCATTAAAACAGCCTTTCTGTCGTGAACGAGAACCTCCAGAGGCATCTCAGGGTTTGAGGGCCAGAGCTGGATGATCTCCAGTTAATGAAACACTGACGACTTCCCTGCAACTTAAAACTCTCCGGCAGAGTTGAAGTTTGAAAGTAGAGTGAAAGTTCTACGACGGTGCAGAAATCTACCATCAAAGAACAAACTAGTAGTAGAGAGAGAAATTCATTGAAAATAAATGGATTCAATAAAAAACTGTTTTCTTTGATGAAATTATCTTTTTATGAGTTGGATTTCTGGGGATGGGATATTATTATCAAAGGAATTTCTATTAATTTTAATATATTTGAGATATATTCTTGACGTATTAAAGATGTCAGACTAAAATTAATTCCTCCTAAATTAGTCTAATTTTTATTTAAAAGGTAAAATAGTTTTATTTTTACTTAAATATCTGAAGCTATGACTAAATCTATTCCGGCAATAAAATATATATACATTTTAAGCATATTTTGTTAATAATTGAATTCAAACATTTCTATATTAAAAGGTTTAACTATATATATATATATATATATATATATTATAGTTGGATTCTTTTTTTAAATATGTTTTAATTAGTTTTCTTTATTTAGTATAATTCCAAAAATACATTTTCCAAATTCAATATTGATTAATTTTTAGCCGTTTAAATTCAATTTCCTCCTGTAGCACAATTATAACAACAATTATAAAAAAATAATAATTTAATTATTCAAATTATAATATCAAACTATCAGTACAAAATAAATCATTTATTTTTGAAAAGATTAGATATTTAAAGTTCAATTATCTAAAAAAATGTTTTATTTACAAACTATCGAATTGAATTAATTAAAAAATGAATGCTTAAGAAAAGGAATCAAAGTTTCAACATTTTAAATGTTGAAACTTGAATGAACAATTCAATATTGGGATGACAATGATATTATTGCAGATTCTACAGGCAAAATAAAATGTCTTTTTATCGGCTGTGCTTCAATACTTGGTGCTTATGACGTTCTTAATCAAAGCATTTTTAATAAAACCTTATAAAGTCTGTGAGTCTATTTGAAGGAATAGTTTGTAAAATGAAAAATGAAAATCCTGACATTTGCTATCTATTATACTATAATTTTATATTGTGTCATTTTATATTAATTTTTACAAGGATATGAACTCAGTTTAATTTTATTATTTTTAAAAATATGTCTGAAATTTACATTATACCATCATCTTACTTCTTTTTCTAACTACGGTGTTGTTTTATTTACTAATAATTTCATATTTTCCACGCGTTTGAAATAAACTCATTCACTCTCAACAACCAGGGAGGCAGACAAGGACGTCCTGATGCCTTCAAACTGTCCTACGTCATCGTCGCTGCAGACAAAGCAGCAGCTTCTCCATGACCTGAACAGATGAATTGGGCCGGAACGCTGGTGTCACCAGGCCTCTCTCTAGCTTGTGTGGTTTCTAAGCTCTTCATATCAAAGACCGGTGAAGATGTGGTTACCTAGCTCGGCCTCGGTGGGAGAGCTGACTCTTTGAAAGCTCTCCTCCAGCGCCTTCAGCTGCTCCGCGGACTTGCCCTTCATTCTCTCCAGCAGGGGGAAGTGTGTCGGCACCGTCTTCTTAACGGGGATGTCTCTGGACACCGGTGTTACTTCTGCCTTCACCAGCACAGGAGGAGGAGGAACTCCTGGAGCGTTTGGAGGAAGAAAGAATCGTCTCAGATGTAGAAAAAAGCTCATCTTGTCTCGGGAAACATGAGCAATAATTACTGTGGACCAGTGAAAAGTGATACCTTTGAGATTCAGGAGTCTTTGTTCGATGAACCACTTCTTGATCTCTCCTCGGGACAGTCCAGTGGTCTCAATGAGACTGTAGATCTGTGAGCACATGAGGAAGATTAAAGCTGTTCATTTTACCAAAGAGGTGACATGAGCTGTTGTTGTTTTTAAACGTATTATAATCATATCGAGGTAAACTTTTGTTAAGATTTTAGTATCTCGAGGTATTTGTATCTGGAGATACTAGATGTACCGTTTCGACCATCACTACTGGAGAAGATCACTGGTCCACTGAAGCTTAAGTGTTGGTGTGATGCAAATATCATGAGATACAAATATCAGGATATAACAATAAATATAACGAGATGTGAATATCAAAAAATATTAATAAATACCACATATACTAATATCTTGTGATACAAATATCTGTACCATGAGATACAAATACCGTAAGATAAAAATATCATGAAATACTAATACCAAGAGATGTGAATATCATAAAAAACTTGTATCACGAGATATGAATACCATGAGATACTAATATCGAGAGACATGAATACCATAAGATCTAATACCACGAGATAAAAATATCCTAAGAAACTTATATCACGAGATAGTAATATCTTGTAGTATTAGTATCTTATTATATTCATATCATGATAAATTACACAATATATAAATATCAGAAGATACTAATACCACGAGACCTGTGATACTGATATGACAAGATAATGAACAGTGTCCTTCATGTCACCTCCTGTGATCCGTACATTACTCTCTGTGCTGGTGAATCTCACCTCGTCCTCCTCAGGGAAGGAACAGTGCGAGTAGCTGGACCTCAGCACCGATAGTTGCTCGGCTGTTTTGTTGGGGTCGACGGTGAAATTCAGCACCTTGGACGTGGGCATGGGCGCAGAAATGGTCTGGATGATCGACGGCCTCTTGCTTTCCGGCGTGACGGCAGGAGACGCCAGCGGCCGCTTGAGTGACTGTGCGACCTGGTTGGCAACGGTGAGCGCCAGCGGTGCACAGGTGACGGTGGAGCCGTTGGCCACGGTGGTCAGCACCAGGCTGGTCTGTCCCAGCAGCTGACACGGCAGGGACTGGAGCAGGGAGGCCGTGGGCTGCAACGACTTAGAGGTCTGAGCGGACGAGGACGTGGATGAGGTGGTCTTCAGGGGCGGAGCTACCACAGTGAAGGACTGAGGCACAGACGCGATTGTACCATTGAACATTTTCTTCCTGGCTTCTTCCACCTGGAACACATAAGCACTTGTTTCAATCATATAGAATGATAGTAGAACTTAGATGTGTTACTTTTTTTTTCTTTTTTTCACCAAAATAAGAGCCAATTAATTCACTGGTTGAAGACAAATTCATTCAATTTTCCAGTGCCACTAACGCAGCATTTATTTAGTTGATATGTAGTTTTTTAAGCATTTAAGCATTTCCTTTTTAATAATATAGTGTAAATAAGTTACCAAATGGATATATTTAAAAACAGAAATAAAAAGTATTTTTATACATAGATTACAAAACACGTGTTCTAAATTCAATATTTTTTTAATCCATAGCTTTTTTAATTCAATATATACGGAAGTTGGAACAATATATGTAATCTATGTGTAAAACAAATGTATTTATTTAAAAATAATTCCCATTATAACTACTAACTATTATCACTACTATATTTTTAAAAAAAGGCCAAACAAATTAAAAACTTAAAAAATATAAAAATTATTGAAATTCAAAATAAATAAATAAAATGAACCTCTAAATATAGAAATTATCTAATTTAATTATTAGAAAAAATAATTACATACTTGAAAAAAACTATAATTCAATAAAAATAATTCAACAATTGAAATTTTTAATTTAACCATCCAATATTTTAGTGACAGTGATATACTTTACTATATAGTAGTAAAAATCTTGTCCAATCATTCAAAAACAATCAGACAGTGATGGATCAATCAAACTCAACCGACATTTGCTGCCCCGCCCTCCCCCTCCTCTTAGTGATTGGACATGAGTAAAAGTAGTAGGAGGCGTGGTCTTCAATCCAGCATGCTCACAACGGGGTGTGTGTGTGTGTGTGTGTGCGCATGTGCGCATGTGTCTACATGTTGTTGTAATGTCCCGCACACACACTCGTACCTCTTCTGGTGACCAGCTGATTCCCTGCTTCAGCCTCTGTGTGGTGAACCACACTTTGATCTGCTCCTCCGGGTGCTTGGAGACGGCCGTGAGCCAGGACAGCTCCGCCTGCGTCGGGTATGGAAACTTGTTGAAGGAGGAGATCAGCGTCAGGTTGTCGTCCAGGGAGGGGTTGTATTTGGTTGTGTTGAGGGGCACGGCGATCTTCGGCACCTGACACAACACAGTGGAGAACAACAGTCAATGGGTTTATTGGGAAAAATGACAGTCATTTAAAAAAAAAAAAAAACTATAAATAAATAAACTATTAATTTACATTCATTCATTCATTCATCCATACTCATTGGGTGAGAGGCAGGGGACATCCTGGACAGGACGCCAGTCTGTTTCAGAGCACACAAAGACACACAACCATTCACACACATGCACACGCACGCACACACACGCATACAAACGGACAATTTCCCCAAGTTCTCAATCAACCTCTGTATGTTTTTCAACTGTAAAGGAAATCGAAGTGCCCGGAGTAAACCCATGAAACACAGGGAGAACATACAAACTCCACACATAAAGATCACAAGTTGGCTCGGCTTGGAAGCGAACCAGCAACCTTCTTGCTGTGAGGTGATCAAGCTAACCACTGCGCCCTATTAATTTACCTTTGGAGCCTAAATGGAAAAAAATATATATTTTAAATTATAATTTGCCTCCTTATGTGTCAGTTTCTTAGCCAAAAAAATACTGCACAACATAATATTATATCACGTATACAGATACTCAGGAATATATACATTCTAGATACCACAAGGATGAAATAAAAATACCCCCAAATTTGAAAAAAACAAACCAACATTTTTTTTAAAGAAAAATACAAAAATAACCTCATGAAACGATTAACAGAAACACATGTTAAATATGTGTAGTAAAAACTGCAATAACAAACAACAGCAAGTATAATATTTTCAGGTTATATGTTGTGCTCATCTAAATATTAGCCAATATTGGCGGGGGTGATGGTATTCATACTTTTGCAAATGAGTATCAAACCCTTTTGCAAATTTTAGTATCAATAACTTTTTCTTTCTTTCTTTTTTTGACTTGACTTTGACTTTGTAAAATGTTCCTCAATGACATGGTTCAACATCTTTATTCCTAACATTAAACTTTATCACTAAATATTTTATATTATGAAAATGATTCTAGATAAACAGAGGAATACTTAACAATAAGTATTGTGTTGTATTGTCAAGTACTTGACTCTGGTGTTGTAGAATTTACAGACCACATGACTGTTGACGAAGTCGTTACTGCTTTCATTTGTTTTCAAACCAAAATATGTCCAAATATCAGCTTTAAAAGTATCTTTTCGTCCTCAGTCAACGCCGGGATCTTATTGAATTGTTCCTTCAACTGTGGAGGACGTAATGACTGCCATCTAGTGGCAGGAGTTGAATTGCAACACAAAAATGAACATGCTGTCATTTTAATTATAAATAAAAAATGAACTTTATTTTATACACAATTCATACAAAATAAGGATACAAATAAATATGATTTGGAAGCAAATAAAAATAAAAATATAAATAAAAATAGATCCAGTGATGTTGAATATAGATTCAGTATTGTGAAAAAATAATAATCCTACAGCAAAACATTCATCATGTATTTGACAACACTCACCTGTGTGAAGTTGAGAGGTCGCTGCAGGGAAGGCATGATGTGAGAAAGGCTGTCAGCGTTGAGGAGAGCAGACTCGGGGAAGATCACCGTCCCGTTCACGTTGACCGCCGTGATCGGCTTCTTCGTCAGGTCAGAGGTCAAACAATTCAACTCGGTCCGTTTGGAGTCCACCGTCACTTTGGTCTTCCCCGCCTTGACCGCTGAGGGTTTGCTGAACGCCGGCTCGTCGACCCTGGAGCCGCCGCCCTCGATGGTCTGCTCCAACACGGTCTGGTTGTTCATCTTGACACGCTTGAACTTGAAGTTGCTCTCGCCCGGGTGACACTTCTCATTGTGCTCCGTCAATGAGTCAAACTTCTTGGTGTTGAAGTTACAGACGGCGCACAGGTACAGCGGGTTGAGGATGACGTTGGGGTGGTTGGTGTCCACGTGCTCTTTGAAGGTGTTGAGGTTCTGCGTGGAGAAGGTGCAGTATTTGCACTCGTACCCCCCCTGCTGCCGGAGCGGAGGCTTGGATGGATCTGATGCTTCAGGTGTGGACCTGTCTGATGACACCAGAGGCTCCGAGGTCTTCTCTTTCTGCTCCAGTTCCATAGAAGACTCCGCCTCTCTAGAGTGGTCCGTTTCCATAGCAAAGTCCTCCACATGGTTCTCTCTGATGATCTGGACACAAAACAAAGTCAAATTTGAAAAGACAAGAACTGAGAGTCTTCAAGGAGAAAATGACTGATTGATATAAAGTGATACTTGTCAAAGTTACATACAAAGTATTCAAATAAATGAATATCATACAAGAGCAAGAGAGAAATACTATAGGGGCTACATTATAAACTGTCAGGTGCGAAGAAGAAGAAGAAGAGCTTTCAAACCACTTTTCTTTCCTTTAATGTGAGGTAAAAATGATTAAAAATGATTAAAAGGAAGAAAAGAAATTAAATTATCAATGAACTGCTATGTTGACACATTCTATAGTTTTACTTTTAACTCATGAGGGACAACAACATGTCAAATGATTGAATTAGAAAAACAAATGCTGATATTACTGAAATACACTCAGTGTTACATGCATGTTTACGGCAAGACGCTGCTACCATATTTTTCAGACTGTAATGCGCATTTGTAGCGCAGCTTTGAAGTTTTAATCCACCCAGTAGTAATACTAAAAAGCCTCCCAGTAAAAATACTACCGAGCCTCCCAGAGTAATACTGCTGAGCATCCCAGATTAATACTAAGGAGCCCTGTGGAGTAATACTACAGAGCCTCACGGAGTAATACTACAGAGCCTCGTGGAGTAATACTACAGAGCCTCATGGGGTAATACTACAGAGCCTCACGGAGTAATACTACAGAGCCTCGTGGAGTAATACTCGGAGCCTCACCAACTAATACTACAGAGCCTCGCGGCGTTATACAAGTGAGTAGTAATGTGTTGATGAGGACTTATGATACGAAAAGTGGTTTGATGCTGTATCATGATGCAGTGTCTTAATTTTGAAAGGTCACACTTTGTATTATAATGTTTGTCTCTGATCTCCTAACTCAATAAAACCTGGCATTATTTTCAAACTGGAAGTAACATCTAGTGGTCTTTCGAAATGAAGATACTGTATCATGATACAGTATTAAATCGTGACTCATGACATGATCAAAGGTACAATGATCAGTCAAACGTACCTCTAAGGTCTCATCGGCTTCATCATCCAGCTCCACCAGGGTCTTCTCTTGTCGTATCATACAAGGAGTGGAAGCCTTGCGACGACTGGACATGATGACTGCGAGGACTGGGTTTGTCCTGGAGGACAGATGCCCGGACTTGCCGTCTGTACTTAGCCAGGGGTGAAAGGATGGAGGTCGACGGACACGCTAGTGAAGACAGGTTTGACAGGTGGCCAAGAGTTAAATCTGTGACTGATATGTGGATGTAGAACGTCAGAGATGAGACGCGACGTCTCAATCCCTGGAGTTGGAGATCTGGGCAGCGGAAGGTGAAGGTGTGCTCGAGGTGGGACGGTATCCGTGCTGGCTGGACCCGCTGACAGCGTCAGCTCCAGTGCAGACACACCTCCTGGACATTCCTCACTGGACGCTTCCTGGAAAGCAAAGAGAGAAAGTTGCATTTATTTAAAGAGCGAGGCTTGGTTGATCAACCGCTTCATCCTTGTTTTCAGCAGCTGTCAAGAAGTCTTCACTACAACATCCCTCAGCACACATCAGAGGGTTCCTTGAAATTTACATTAAAAAAAAAAAAAAGTTCTGTCACTTTTGGTTGTGACTGGCTATTGTTTGCTTGATATTTTATGATAATTTAAAAATGTGTGTATCGTTCATTTTTAATATACAGATTTTATCCATTTCCTGGTCTCAGTTTTCTTTGCACACACAGTACTATAAATATAAATATATTGTATAAAAAAACTACACTCAGATCCATCAACGCTACTCGTCTTAACTTTGTTACAAGCATGTGATTTAATTGAACAGCAAATAAACTAAACCAGAGAACTCAATAGAAGACACTAATTACCACATCCACCTGACTTATAGTGCCAAAAAAACTGTGAACTCCCATGATGCCCTGATTGATCGCTATAATACCGTTTTTTAAATTCTACATCTATGTTCCCATGTCAAACAGCTGTGATTGGTTGGCTGGGCGGAAAAGCATTATGGGAGCTGTTCGGGTCACTGTTACTATGTGGGTTGTTGAGATGGATGAAGCCTTGTATGCAATGTCGTAAATTCAAATACATGTTCTTAAATGAATGTTAAATAGTCACTACTTCACAGATGCAGTTTGATAGCTGGGTTATATTTTGTTTATTAGCAAAAACACATTTCTGGATCTATGAAAAAAATATGTTGACGTTTTGTGGTTCTATTTGGATCATTGATCTTTTGAAGGTTTCTATGCACCTCTGGTCCTCAATGACAAAAGAACATGTAACGACAAAGCTAACAGCTGCAAGTTATAACCTTGTGTGTGTTGGACCTTAATGTTGTGAGTTTAAACCCAATTTATTTTAAGGTGAAACAATAAAGTTCTGTTTCATTCATCTTATTTTTACGTTTGTTTTATAAAGTCATGTTAAATGAGGCACTTGGCAGTGGTGTGCGTTGTCATCAATTTTCTAAAATTAGTTCTCAAAAAAACCCACGGAAAAAGTGCTCGAATATTTATAACTGCCAGGAACATCAAGTTTAATGGAAAAAGTAGTCGTATTCATATGCAACATTTAATGATGACACACACAACTTGAAGATTCTATCAAAAAGGATACACTAAATGATTCACACAAAAATCAATTCAATATCTGACATCAACTACACAACTTTAAAGGACCATTTTCTTTATCACTAAAACAAACATTTCATTCTTGAAATGATTTATTATTTGTGTATGTTAATCATTTATATTGTTTAGTGTGTAAATGACTGTAACACTTGATCTCCAGGAGATACTGTGTAAAGAGCACATTTGAATTACAACAATCACATACATAACACGAAACACAGCGAGTGTAAAAAAGAAAGAGAAATGATGAAAGTGCTTGGCAAACCACAAGTGAGGAGGACAGACTGGATGAATGCAACACATACATGTGTGTCTAACAAACAACCGGCTGTTAACAAAAGTCCCTTTAATAAAGAAGCTCCGTGTTGATTCTCACAGTGTTTCAAATAATAACTAACTATAATCTGAATTGTTATGATTTTACTGTACAACCATCTTATTTTAAAAAGCATCCCAGAGAAGAAAAAAGTAGTTTGCCTTGTATGAACTTTATAACAAAAGATTTAATTTCATGAAAGTGACTTATTTGACTTTTGCGCTTGATGGAGTCTACTGACTCCTTTAAGAAACATCTTAAGACGTTTCTATTTGTTCAGGCTTTTCCTTGAATTTCTCGAACTCCTGTGTTGTTCTCGGTGTTGTCTTGATCTTTGAAGTATGTACTGTTTTGAGTATTGTTTTGATTGTTAAAGCGCTTTGTGACCCTGGTCTCGAAAAGCACTATATAAATAAATATTACTTACTTACTTACTTTTTTAGGGTTAAAAAAGGGCAACTGGCTGGTGTCGGCCAGAACAAACATTCCCAGCAATGTTTGCGTCCAACTGAGAGACCTTTGCAGTTTGTCATCCCTCATCATTCTCACCCCCTGCCCCCTAATGTCGTGTCAACTCTCATCAATCAGCTGAGAATACATTCAATCTTCAGCCTTCTGACGTTGAAAATGACCTTGTGACTTGTACTTTTCTAACATCTCAACAGGAGGATCATATTATAACAGCGTGTTAATGTTGACACTTTGAATTGATTTCATTTCTGGTTGGAAAATAAAGAATGAAAGGGACATTTGGTGATCCAAGTCCAGATTAAAAAGAAGAGATGATGGCACTTGTGAATCATGTTTTTATAGGTCTTCAAACTTCACCATCACTGATCTTGCATAAAAAAAGGTTAAATGGCTCTCTAACATGAATGGTTTCATTACAAGTTTCAAGGTTTAGCAGTTAAATTCTCCAGTCAAGTATTCAAAGAGCAGAGATAAAAAAACAACATCTTTGACATGTGAAGCGGGCTCTAGCGAGAAGCTAATCACCATCATCTTGGGTCGGAGCAGAACCCCGTCGCTCACCTGACTCTCCTGGATTTTGTCAGAAACACAATCCTTTCCTGCTCTGCAGCAACAACAACAAGCAGCTTCAAAGCTCCGGCAGCGTTAAATGTGTCATTGGACTAAAGGAATTCGGCGTCGGTCACAAGCTGGGTCACTGCTTTAGTTGTAAAAGTATGACTGGAATCATTCGTTGAAACTCATTTGGCTGCGGAGTGTAATCACAATGTCACATAAAATGGATAAAATACTATTTATACATTTTACATTTTATACAGTTCTTTCCATTTTCTCCTTCCTGCCCACTACGGTCAGGTTATTATAAACCGTTGTTCGCCAACTACCCCTTATTATGAGTACAATAGAGGGAATACTCATTTTCTTCGTCTCAATCCAAGGAAGGTTTAAACTAAATTGTTCAAATATGAATCAAGTTAGAGCTTTTCAAAAGTCAAAAGTCCACCAACGTTTGTCCTTCTTCTAGCCCTTAGCAGATTCCACATCATTTTATCCGAATCATCAACTGAATATTGTTTAACTCAATTTAAAAGTGCCAAGATTAAAATTAAAAAAAAAGGTTTGCATTTTCAATTTAAAATACTTTTTGCGGTTTTGTAACATATGAAAATCTCGGGCAACGACAGGTACTTATAAGTACTAGTTCATTATCATTTTTTCATATATATTACAGTACATTGCACTACATAATACATAAACATTCTCCTCCTTTGAACTCAAGGAATATATTATCTTATCCACAGCAGATAATCTACTTTGCTCATAAAATATCACTCGTATGCAGTCAAATAAAAATAACAATATACAAATTATTGAACTAAATTATTTCGATAAAAACTAATTCAATCTTTAAATAGATACGCTTAAAAATACCCTTTAAATTGTAAAATAATAATTACCCATTTTTTAACATTTGAAAGGTTTAATTCAACCATTCAATATTACGATGACACTGATGTACTCGTCTATGGAAGTACAACAACAAACATTTTAATCATGATACAGTGTCTTGATTTTGAAAGAGCACTAGATGTCACTCTGCATTATAATATTTTGGCTCGGATCTCGCTCAATAAAACCTCCCTTTGTTTTCAAACCTGAGGGTGACATCCAGCAGTCTTTAAAAAAAAAGACACTGTATCAGACACTGTATCATGACACATTATCAAACTGATGCTGTATCACGAGGCCCCATCAAGATCACATCACTAACTTTGAAACATTACAGTCTTATCTGTAACACACCGTCATCAAACCTCATTTGTCAGACTTTCTTTCCGGCCAAATTCAAAGAGAATAATCGAATAATTTCGTCACTCCTCTGAGAAATAAAGACTAGTATCACGCTGAAAACATTCCTGAAGCAATATGATCAGCATTTTATATTTTGTGACAGGGGGAGGTGGTTGGGGGGGTATCATTAGATCAGGGGCTTCAAAGCACGAAGGTAGTCGCTCGTAGTAGCAATCAGTTAATGAGTCTTTTTGTTTTTGAACAACATCCTGAACCAGGAATTGCTCCGACAGCCTTTTTCCATTAGCCAATTAGCACAACGCCACCTTGACATACTTCCTCCGACTCTGCCGCTGTCGAAAGATAAGACGCCGCGTGGAGAGAGAACTTTGTCCGGGTTTTATGAAGGGACAGGATCGGGGAGTGAGGGAGGCTTATCAGTCTGGGATAGTTGATTGGTATTCCAGAGGCCCGGTGCTGAAGCTTCATACTCAGTTACAACCCGACGAGTCCATTGCCCACCGCTGCTGTTCTACTGGTGGACAACGAAGCTAAACATTCAAGGTCATCTCAATCCAAGATGTTTAGAAATACAGTTTTTCAACCGAATTAAAAACACAATTCTTGTGATTGTACGTCGAGCTTTCATCTGTTCTGGAATGACAGTTCAAAGGTCGCGTCAAAAACATCCCCTCCAGTAACATCAAAGCCGTCGTTCCTCCGTCTTCTCATTGTCCCAAGATATCTCAACTCCTCAAACGACCCACAGCGGCGTCATTAAAATGCAGACTCATTATCATGGTGTCGCTATAGCAACAGTGGAGCTGTAGCAGAGTAGGTGCTACATCTGTGTCACCGACGGAGAGACTGTAAATGTACAGTAAACACAGGAGTGACACTACTAAAGGAGAGTGTGATCTGAGGTGAAGAGGTACAAAATACAAATCTGGCAGTAAAGCTGACAGGGTGTCACGCAGGCTTGAAAAACCCTCTTTCTGCAAAGCATCACTTGGTGGGTTTTTCTCAGCTTCTCTCGCTGTTGGCAGAGAAGGTCACGGAACAGTCACGAGAAGAAAAAAACCTCTACTTCTCAGAATAATCGTGAGCACCAGCGAGGGGAGGTGTGGACTGATCCGATTCACGCAGACTGTGCAAGGACTGCAGTGAAGTGTGGTGTCGTGGTGCTGCAGACTGGAAAACGCCAGTTTCTGTCTGTCTTTCAAAAAAAACCAGCAGTATCCGGAGAGATGAAACTGAAGATGCATCTGTCAGCTGCATCTGAAGTGCTACTTTATATAACCGGCTGAACTTCTGCTGCCTCACTGCTGACGCAGCCGCAACACTTTTTTTGGACATACAGAAGAGGCGGACGGCAAAACCCGATTCCCACTGGCACTGACTACAAAGATAGATCCATAGGGGGAGGAGATTCTTTTCAAGTCCAGAACTAGAAGAGAAGTTTGGGAAGTTTTCAAAGGAATTTGGCAGACGTCAAATGTCAGGAATCTGCCGATACATATCCTGATACAAGGATATGATATATTGTGATATAGAGTGTACTCGACTCTGGTGTTTTGATAGTGTAGAAACAAGTATATATGTGTAGTATTGTCCAGTACTTGACTCTGGTGTTGCAGAATTTACAGCCCACATGACTCTTGACGAAGTCGTAACTGCTTTCATTTTCATCAACCAAAATATGTCCAAACATCAGCTTTAAAAGCTGCTGGAGTCACTGTATCCTCTCGTCCTCAGTGTAAAGGACGTAATGACTGCTACAATTTAGCAGTCGGAAGTTTAATTGCAAACAAAAGGAACAAACAACGTGAATATTTGCATGGAAACTGTAAAGAACAACAACAAATAACAACGACAGAGTAATGTTAAATATCGATACAGTATTGCGAGGTTAAAGTGTGTCCAACACTTATAATAACACCACTGATAGCATGGATTACTTCAGTTTGCGTGATTTAAACATTGTGTGTTGCATCACTGGTACTGCCGATTTATGATAAATTGTTGTCGTTTATGTTTAATTATGTTCATGCAACACTGAAAGTAAAGTCCTTGGATAGTAATACAAATATATATGCTTGTTCTTAAAGTATCAAATTATATATTGTATCGTCACATTCTTGCCTGTGTTGCGATGACAAACTTCTGTTCTAGATCTGGACGCAAGAGTTTCCTCTCCTTATGTCTCCTTGTGTAGGACTAAGGTGTGTTGAAGTCTCCATCTCTGCCTCAAACAAAGAGAAAACAACACGAACATTGAGGATCCACCGTCAGCAGCCTCCGCTCTAATCTGCCGTGTTCCGTGGACGAGGGAGGGGCTGTTCCTCAGAAGCCCCGGCTACAGCACTGAGCAGTACCACAGAACAGAACCTCCCAGTTGACAGTCGGTCCTTGTCATTACGATCTCATGATGTCTTAAAACATGAAGTGAAGGAAGTCCAGAGGTTTGTTCACTAGGATTCTCACTTTTGAGAAGGAAACTGAGACATGATCTGGAATTGGTTAGTTCATTAACCAGCGAAAGGAAATATTTGCTAATTGTAGAGTGTACGCAGTGAAAGAAGCCTCCCACCTGTTTGTGAGTGTATCTAACCCCGTCTACTCCGCCTGTGTGCTGAGGGATCGCCGCACCGGAGCCGTAACTCCCTACTGTCTGGATGCTCATTAAACTTGTATGAATAGTCGGCCTGGCAGCCTCTTGCCTGCCCGTCTGTCTGCACTTGGCTATTGTCTGGATGTCTGTCTGACTGGCGCATTGTACTGGTGGAGCCTTGGCTTTAAAAGGAGTTTCCTCGAAGAACAATGGCGAATAACGTGGTCTCATGTGGCAGGGGTGACCCGTACACGTTACACCGAAGCGATCGTATGAATGATGAAGGAAATCTCTGCACCCTCACTGCTGAAGCATGAGGTCTGAACAGTGATGCGACGGGGCAAGTACCATCGTCGGTCGGGGCACTTCCTGTGTGATGACGCCACTTCGACTGAACGACCAAGAATAACATATTTATAAAAACAAAAAGACGAGTTTTACCCCCAAAAGGAATTTCGGGGTTAGATGGCACGACACCAAATAAATTTTAACATTTGTACGTCTAAAATTAGAACAGCCATTTATTTGCTAATCCCTGATAGTGATTTACTACTACGTCTACTAGGTGATTTATTTTTCGAAAAATAAGTTTCAGGAAATCAGCCGCCTGTTTGGTTGAAAGTAAGGTAAGGTAAGGTAAGGTAAAACTTTATTGATCCCTCAGGAGGTCTCCTTTGGGAAATTGTTTTTTACCAATAGCCAGCAATTTTTCATAAACAATAAAAAATAATACATAAAAAATAAAAAAGTCCCAAGTGTCGTCAGACCAGGAAATGATCAAATCAATACTTTGTACAAAGTGACATTCAATAGTCCAGTTAAAGTTTAGTTCACTCCTAAAAAAGTTTTAAAAATACGTTTGTGTTTGCAGCGTGTGACGTCTTCACGTACGAGGCGCCCGATGGAAATATTAGGACGGACTGAAATGATTCTTACAAGAAGCATGAAGTGTAAATTGGGTAAAACACAAACACACACACACACACACACGAGGTGTGTATTGGCAATAATCCAGAGATACAATGCATATCAGGGGCAACAATACAATATATTGCGATACTATAGGAACAACGTATATTATTAGCTTTCTTTTTTAAGAATTAAATTGTATGTCAATGCAAACACAGAATGGTTACATGTTAACATTAGCTTACTGAATTAATTTGTATTTGAGAAGAGACGCAAATACTCCTTTGCTAGTATTTCTTGTTAGTTTAAAAAAAATACAGTATGTAGACTTCTGTTAAATATCAATAAATTGTCGAGGAAAAAAAGAGACATTGAAGTGTATCAATATATTCTTACACCACTACATAAAATATCAAATACGAGTCATTCAGGCATATTCAATTATTATGGAAGGATTGTATACATCAGTAAAATAATAACATTTATATATATATATAAATATATACATACATACATACATACATACATACATACATACACACCTGTACAAACATTGGAGATGTCACAATAACTTAACATTAGTATTAATACATACATTTCTAAGCACCAATATCCAGTAGTGCAAAACCTGTGGTGATTGTTGATACAGATAATAATATTAATTATATTTATATATAGCACCTTTCAGACATCTAGTTACATAAAAACCGAAATAGAAAAAACATTAATTTTAAAATAAAACAGGAGATTGAAAATCCACACTAGTAACAACAACATTGTACAAGATGAATTTGAGTTAATAAGATGGAATGTTAGATTAGTATGTCAAAAAATGTTTCAAAATAGAGTAAAAACCCATTAAAGAATTGACAAAAGAGAAAAGGATGACATCACCTAAAGGCGGGTCTGTAAAAACTATTATAAAGGGAATTAAAAAGAGGATGGAATTGGACTTTTTTTTTCTCAGAATAAATATTTTAGCACGTATGAATATCTCAATTGGCAAACCTAATACGGCATCTTCATACTCTCAACTTTTCTATTGATGGAAACTAAAAATCACAAAATTTAAAGCAACAACAACCTGCGTGTTCACGCCGAGGATTGTATAAAGACAACTTTGTTCGTGTGTTGCCATAGCAACAGCACCACTGGGGGTCATAAGTTTAGGAGAGGCACAGTTTCTACGATCCAGGAGAGGCAGTTGAACGCTGGTTTGAGATTCGCGGGGAATCCCGATCCGTGCACTAATAATAATGAACCATAGATGATGTGAAATAATGAAAAATAAGCCTGTGATGATCTGTATGAGGAGCTCAGGGATGTTGGAGTGAAGCCTAGAGTTGCACCAGTGTGGAAAACAAAAAAGATATGGACTGCTGCTCTGGCACTTGAGGCTGTGCATGAAGCGCAAACCTGCCTGTTAAAGAAAAAACTACTGTACAAGAGTTTGTTGTTACATTATTATGATTTTTATTCTGCATCCCACAATTCCAAACAAGACTGTATGTGCTGCACTGGCTGTGCTTCCCTTCTTGACTGGGAGAGACAACCGTGGCAGAGGCCAATGTGCGTGTGCATGTGTGTGTTTGTGTAAGATCCGTGCAAGGGAAGAGAAGCCCCAGTACCATTTATACACCGTGTCCCAGCAGGGAAGAGCGAGGCAGAATTTCGGACCGTTGCAGAATTAATTTAAATCTCATCACGTGGCTCCTCTGGAGCAAAGTGCTGCACCGCGCTCAAGTGCCTGGCTTGTTCTGCATAGCAACAAAAGCAGCAGTTTGGCTTGTTCGAACTAAACCGTGGATAGACGATGCAACGCAACCACCGGCGTCACATACATATCAAATGTACGTCTCTCAAGCTTCATCTGTAGTGCAAGGGTCAAGAATCCTCACATTTGTAAAATGATACAAAACAATAATCACCTAAACACATAGAACCAGAGATGCACAGCCTACATTTCTATCAGGTTCAATATTGCACTACAAAAACAACAACTATGAGTTAACTTGCTATTGTTGTCGGACAATGAATAACTCACCACAGTACCAACTAAAGACAACGATACCTTTTTTTTCTCTTCTTATAGCAGGGATAGTTAACTGAAAATTCAATTTCACTCATTTTCTACTCACCCTCATGTCAACTAAGGGTTGGGGTTATTTTCAGGGTGATCTGTGTCTTTTAAAAATTACAGGCAGAAATGTATGTTCATATAACGTCGCTAATGGCACTCATTTTCTTCGTCCAGCTCGTCCAAAAAGACGCACTAAAAACATCCAAATACACACAATTTTTTATGAGTGTTTCCTTTACCTATGTAGCATGTCTTGTAGCTTCTGCACGCTTTATATCATTTTCTGAACAATTTGTCAAGTCAAGGCTTCAATACAAGAAGAACATTACATCTAAAAGGCATTTGGATGTTTTTAAGTGTCTTTTTGGACGAATATAAAAACAAAAAACAACTGAGCTCCAGTCGCTACATTAAAATGAACATTTTTGTCTTTAACTCTAAAAAGAACGGATTACTATGAAAATAATCGCAACATGAGGCAACATGAGGGTGAGTAGAAAAATAATTGCAATTTGAATTTTGATTTTAAACTATTATTTCATGTTTCAAACTACATTCTGAATATTCTTTTTTAAAGAATCAACATTGTTAGTCCACTTACACCTCTATTATCTTATGACAGGTATTCACTGACACTTTCTAATATATTCATGTCCAAATTAGTTGAGTAAACGGATACATTTGCTCCACCAGTTGGATCTTACACCTTTCATCGCAATCTCACAGTCATAGTCCAAACAAATCAAAAAAAAAAAAACGAACAAATCCAAGTTGTTGGTTTAGCCCCATTAAATCAAGGGAGCTCCAGATTCATTTTAATTATTTACTGCATTGATACAGATCCGCTTCTAAGTTTGGTGAGAAAAATACATTGTTCCTTAACTGGCCAAAATTAGAAAAGAATAAAAGCTCTTTTATCAAGAGATGCTGTTAAATAATCAAAATGATTGACCTCAAAATGAGAAGCAAAGCAAAAGATTTGAAGAGTTCCACTTCTCAGCTCCTTTGAATACACCACGAGAAGAAGCGAACAGGAAAACCACAGAATAAAATCAGGGTAATTTGTCCTTTTAGAAGAATCGACTTATTTGATGTAAGAATAGATATGAATAAAAATACAGAACATAGAAAAGCTTAAAAAAAATAAAATCAGATTAGTTGGTTTTTTGAATTCCAGACAAACATCTGGATCCACGAATCATTTGTAGATTCCTCACTCTCTGTAGTACAGAAGAAGTTGTCAAGGCAAGTTTGAGATTTCTTTTAGGACCAACTGTTCTACTGTGCGTGTGCAACGACACTTCAAATGCAAGAAAAAGCTGTAGATTTAAATATAAAATGTAGGGCAATAATTGACAAAATATGCATTAAATTTAATCAAATAAAATCACAAAGCAAAGGTTAAACCCCGTTTAAAATGTCTACAATTATACAACAACTTTAATAATTGGTAACGATTGAATAACCACAAACCCGTCTATGACTCTAGCAAGAGTTACATCATTAAAGAATAAAGATGACACGAGGAAAGCAAATTCCAAATATAACCTTACTTTTATATACATAAATAAAATTCTATACCATTGGGCACAAACGACCACAATTACATCTACATTTTCTTTGATGGACTGTTAGTTTCAAGACGAAGAAATAGTCTAAATAAGTAGGGAAAAGTGTACATTTAAAAAAGGATTTATCTACATCACTAAAGTTCACTTGAGTATGCTTAGTTCTCGCACAGTCCTACAGAGACCATCTCAAAATGACCGCCATGAACTGATCCTTGTCTGGACTAAGATGATTTTTTACTTAGGGCCTTACAAAGGAAGGTTTTTAACTAAATTTGAGCTGTGTGGGTCAAATATTAATCAAGTAACAGCCTTTTTAAAGTCGCAAATTCTCTAACCTTTTTGACCGTGTTTTAACCCTTAGCAGCTTCAGTGTGATTTTTTTTCACATCATGGCCTTATTCTTCCTGAAACTCCTCCGACTACTGGAACATCCGCAACTGCTTTGACCTTATTCAGTCTCTGAACACTGTAGGAGGCACAGTGGCCTATATACACCATGCACTGTGTTCAATCATGGATCCTTCAATTGCAAACCGTTCTCCTGCTCGCCGGCAATGTAGAAAGACCTGATTTAAACCTTCGCACACACTTACAGAGGGCAAGCTGTAAAAATATCCAAGTGTCACCCACTCTTGAGCTGATGGCTACATTACTATGGTTACAACAGTGAGAGTATAATTGAGCAAGCTTGTACACAGCAGAACAAAACCCAGCAGTGCTCAATCAGTGTCATGGCAGCAAGAAAGACACACCGGGGTCTAAGAACGCTGTGTTTTACGCAACACTTGAGATTGTTTTTTCATTCAAACAAATTTTTTTCTTATAAGTGCAGCAAAAATAGAAAATCCGTGAACACCAGGCGCAGATATTTTCTCGACACTGGGTCACGGAACAACCCTGTCACACAAACACACTACGACGAAGGCCAACGCGTCCCTCTGACTTCATTTGATCCACAGGGTGCGAGTGGGAATGAAAAGCAGATGGTCTGTGGAGCAGAGGTGTCGGGCCACACGGTCAACGGTATATTTAGTCTTGTACTGAAAAAGGGGCTATTTTTTTTTTTTTTTTTTTCAAACAGTTCGCAGACTCAATGAGAAGTGTGTAATTTTGGGTGTGGTTGGTCTAGAAAACTGGAAAGTGGAGTAGGATGCGGGTTATATTGCTGCGAACCACAAGAGAGAAGAGCAGGGAACCAACTAAACAACAACCATGAACATGATGCGTCCTGGTCCTGGGTTCAACTCCCAAAACGTTAAAGTTGCCTGACTTCGTTTCACTGGGTGTTTTTTTTAAATGTTTATCATTATCAAAAAAAACAACTAAAAACAACCAAGGCCTGCCACTGATTTCTCTAAGTTTATTGTATAGTACCATTTTATGTAATCAGTTACTCATCTGGTCAAAAGAAGGACACATTTTATATATACATTATGTTTATTTTTAATGAGGAGGGAGAAAGAGCAAATAACATTATATTGAGATCACCATCAGATGCCTTGTGACCAGAAAAATGTGGATGTTAAGATAGCCATATATGATCACAAGTTGCTCATTTTGTATCATCACATGGACAAAATAAAAAGGTGTGTTTAAGTGCACAAAGAAACGTAAAGAAGACATGTTGTGTGGTAGACCCCGAGTAATAATTATTTTTTTGCCCTTAGTCCAACATCTATAATTAAAGAATTCCATTGACTATCTTAAAGTGTGCAGATTGTTTAATTAGGCCAAAAAACCCAACAACTATGAAGTCGAGCTGAGATATTTAACTTCTTGAGGTCATGATTTTGTCCAGCCTGTGGGCCGCTCAACCCTTCTACTATCATTTACTGTTGAATGTGAGGGTGAAAATAGATACACATACAGGCTGCAGGATATTGTAAATGTGTGCGTGTCTCTATTAATGCAATATTTTTTTCTTTCACCTAAAAATGTAACTGCGTGCACGTGAAGTGTAGAAGTACAAATTGACAACTTTACAGAATGTGACAGTGATTGGTGATTGAAGTGCACATTTAAGAAATGCTTCATTTATAGAATAAAAAATTATAAATTGCACAAATTTTCAATATTCATATCGCACGTGCCAATATCACGGTATCGATATTTTTTCGAGATATCGTGCAGCCTTAGTGTCAACTGCACGTTGCTCCAGGAGGGGCCATGTTGCATTATTCAAATTCAACGCCTTTGGCCTTTGCCGTAAAGCAATGCAGATCAGTGGCAGCTTTTTAAAACATTCATTTTCTACGGATAAATGGGCCGCGAACTATCTTGAGTTAAATAGCCGTGGCCTAGATAGTGGTTTGTTTGAATCACAGTGAAGTAACTTGTAGAGTTTCCCAAACAAAATGTACTCTTGACGCGTTAGAAAAATTCTAGTCAATATGGAAATGTACAGTACAAAGGGAATGTGTCTGTCAGCATTGCATATTTTGCGAGCTGCTGGCCATCGAAAGCGAATCTGGGGTTAAGTTCCAATATTGTATCTGAGATGCAACACAACAGAAGCGCAGATGTATCTGGTGTAAACTGACAGACACTGTCTCATCATTTTCTTATCAGGAATTCACGGCAAACTGTAGGTATGTTTGTGTGCGTCAGTGAAACGGAGTTCCTGCGTGTCTAATAGCGCTCCCACCTGTCATTCTCCAGCTTCCCTGCGGTGATGGTGGCATGTGAATTGTCACCAGCTTCCCCGTCACTACTCTGGCGCTGGCAGGAGGGGCACCACTGGGGTTTGCCAGGAGCTGACGTGGTGCAGTGCAGTCTCAGTCAGTGAGTCCTCTGTTTACCCTTTCCCTCCTCCACTTTTCCAAACTTGAGACTTTGGAGAATTAGTGGGGGAGAGAAGCCAATTCCTATGCATGGTTAGGCGCGGTGACCTAAATGAGATGCAAGAGCTGAATCTCTTTACGTCTTCATGGGTTCAACTGCTGATGTTGTCGAATAGAAATGAGCATCTACAAAATAAGTGTTCGGATCGACTTACAAATGATCGATAACTGCGAAGAGCATCGTCTAATCTATCTGTACAAATTAATCTCTGGTGCATCAACACCTCGACTGAGCTCGAGCGCCTCCATTCCCCTCCTCTTAATAAGCATAAGCTAACACTACTTCAGGTGAGATTCAAAGAGACGATGTATGGGGTACGTGTGAAACAACGGTGCAATTCAATCAGATTTACGCAAAGTGTGAGAAGCACAAATAGAATTCTTGAAACATCCTTCATATAGTGTATGTTTATATAGTAAAGCAAGAATGAAATGACACAATGAAATTACAAAAAAATGAAAATCGAAATGATGGTACATGGGAAACTTTTGGATGATGTAAAGTTATGAAGCCAAAAGAGATAACAAAAATCAGTCAAACAATCCCACTAAACACACAAGTTTCATTTGAAAGAAATTGATAGATGAGTCAGCGAGCACTGACTAGTTTGACTTGGGCAGGACTGTGTGTTCTAGCATTCAAAAAGAATATAGTTGCGTTAAATTAATGTATGAAACAGTTGTGATTGGTTGACTGGGCGGCAAAGTATTGTGGGATCTGTTCAAATCCCTGTTAATGGTTTGTTGAGAGAGATGGCTCTGACTGCAATTTTGAGTTTGCAAGTAAAAAAACATTAAATAGTAAATACTTCGCTGTTATAGTTGAATTTGTATTTGTGGGGGAGGGTTGGGGTTCAGAACGGAACCTCGCAATAAACGAGAGGACCACTGTAACCTCGCTGATATTCATTCGTGTGCATTGTCCTCCCCCCTTTGAACGTCACCTTCAGCCGATGATCTCATCATTGGGTTATCTTAGTCACCCAACAAGTTGTCTAAGATGAGGGCGAACACACTGCAGGCAAAACCAGTTTCCAGAACGCTGGTACAAAAGCCGAGTTTGGAGGTTTGTGACGTCACCAGCGTGTCTCTACGGGATGCGTTGACACCAACAGCAATCCTCCGAAGCTGCGAGTCATTACCGGGGGAAAAAACAAGCCCACGACTGGACATGTGATGCAGAGAACGGATGACCGTTCCACAAAAATCACAGGGAAGAAAATGTTTTTTACTGAAAGACAAACAAGATTCTTACTTTGTACGGCAAAAAAAAAAAAATTCTTAGCAAGTAAAATGCATTAAATGAATGAAGATGTTAATCTTGGCAGGTAATCGTCAAGTACTTTCTGAAATGTAAAAAAAAAAAAGAAGAGGGAAATTAATTTGGCCCAATCGGTCATTAAGATCCTCAAGATAAAGGATTACAAATGACACTATGAATCCGTATCTTAAACAAGTTTGTTGCTTTCTGACTCATCCTGGACGTCTGTAATCACATGTTCCCAGAGACAAGTTTGGTCTTGAAATAACAAATATTGGATGCAGTTTTCGTGTGTGTACATGGAAAACATCTTGGTGTGGGAAAAGGCATCATTCCAGAACCAGAAGGTATCTAAATGAAGATAACAGTATCGGTATCAAAAACTTTTGATCGATACCAGCCCTATAAATCTCATGTAAACCTAACCCTAACCCTCTTTTTCTTAACATAACAAATAATCCCTAGAAATGTAACATATTATAATCTGATATAAAATAATGTAAATCTGTATAAAAAGATCTGCTTCCTCTGGAGTATAAAGGGGACTAAGATTCAAATGATTTCAGTTTCCTTGTGTTACTCCTAACAATAGGATCCGGAACAACATGAAAACAACCTTACTGTGAAATTCTTCAATTAAAAAAATGGGAAATAAATAGTCAATAATCTTACGAAATCAATTCATAACAAGGTCTTAATTGATTAAATTAAATGTCTTTTTTTCAAGCTGAATATCATTCAGTTTCAAAACCGCTCCTGGCTTTCTCTGACACGTTAACTTTCCACCAGCTGACGAGAGTAAACAGCTAAAGGCCTCTGGAACATGTGGATCACAACACCACACAGCTGGACGTTTTGGCTGCGATATCATGCGAGGTCACACTAGATTGAGAGTGTGTGACACGATGGGAAAGTCTACATTTCAGAGAATTGACGGAGACATTTTAAAAAACCATGCATGGAATAACAAAAATAAGTTGGCGTGTCGATGGGAATTTTGGTGGTGATGGGATAATCCCTTGCGTTTTACCAAAGGTAGGATGCGACATCTGTACATCCCCATAATCCCTGCAAGCAGGAAACACTCCCCAAAATAAGATAAAAATAGATTCAAAGATGCATTTTCCCAACCACACCAACAAGATTAATAAAATATTTAGTTTCATTATGATAAATAAACAAAAAAAATCTTTTCCATGTCATTGCAAACTAACTGTACGGCGTCGTTCAAATAAAGACGCTCCGTGACAGACTTCTGAGCGTCTCCGTGAATGAGGGTTTCCTTTGATCAACTGGGGGGCTCACGGTCTTTGATTATTCCATCGCCAACGAAACGAGATGCTAGTCGTTCTACATTACATAACGTAATCTCTGATATTGACACTTCACAAGTGGAAAACATGTGAAGAACAAACACAAATTTCTGTTCACATGGGAAGAGCAAGAGTGCAAAGATTTGTGTGAATTCAAGTTGGTACCCAGAGGAATACGAGGTAGGACTGTGACAGGCAGGTTAATGTGCTCTGATCGCACTCACTTAGATCTATTCAGGAATCGGTTGGTGGAGCAAAAAAAAAAAAAATTTCATTTTTGTATAATCATTAGAATAAAAAGGGTATTTCCTTAAAGATATGACGTGAAAGTAGCTGAAGCTGCCAGAAGGTATTAGTTCCCCTCTCCGTCTCCATCCTTACTGTCCGGATATGGAACTTTCACAATCATTTTAAACCCATAATCAATAAGGGCAAAAATTGCTTAACATCAAATCATCCTAATTGAAGACGTTCCTTCAGTTTTACATTCCCCATAACACTTACTTAATATGTCTATTATGAGGACATCAAATAAATATGGACACCAATGATTCCTTCCTGTGGTCGAGGTGTTATAGGTCTCTCTTTTATTATGGTAAAATTATCTATAAATAACTGTAATTTAAATTGTATACCCACATGCTCGTGAATAATATGTCTGAATTAGATTAATCTGTGGTAATACAAACCACCCAGTAACACTAACAATCTATAAGTTTTGATGCCTTACATCTGTGGTTCAAGGGCTGGGTATCGGTTATACACACACACTTCCTTAATTATACTATTTTGAAATACCTATTAAATCTAACAAATAGAAACAAATCTGTCGTTAAAAATATTCGGCTTTGGTAAATTCCCACTCTTTATTAAAAAAGAAAACCCTAAATAATTTCCAGTACAAAAAAAGACTGTCACTTTCATCAGCTTTTCCTGATCAAAAAAATCTACATTATCAAGTATCAATAACGTATAAGGTACTGAAACTTCACACCAAAAAACATCGGTGGCATAAAAACCAACGTTGGCAGTCCTAGTTGGTGCGCAACCTATTTTTGCCACATCAGCATTATATTATCACACCGATATTAACATAAAGAGTCCATATCATTTTTTATATCATAAGTTTTACTTATTTTTCACAGGCGTATTTTTATTCGTAAACTTGAGTGCAATGACCATCTTGGTATTCAAGAGAAATTAGACACGTTTTTGCCCTTTTTGTGTAGTCATTGTCTTAAATATTGTTAAATATGTATCATTCTAGATCAGGGGTCATCGACATAAGGGCTCTGTAAGGGTCACATAAATATGTCACATAGAAATATTCGATTTTTATTCCGGGACGATTTCTCTCGTCGGTGCTTCAAAACCGGACGGACGTAAAAAGTAGCAGTACGGAGGTATTTGGCATTTCACGTAAGTAAGTAAGTAAGTAAGTGTAGAGCACATTTCCAGACCAGCGTCACAAAGCGCTTAAACAATCAAAACAATACCCGATAAAATATACACTTAAAATAACAGAGAGACAAACACAGGAGTCTCGGAGAATCAAGGAGAAGCCTGCACTTATAAAAATGTCTTAAAATGTTCCTGTTTGTCATTTTGGACGAAGATTTGTCTATAACTGTAAAAAAAACAGATTCCTCCCTTAGTCGACATGCGAGTGAAGTTTGAATGTTGAGTGAACTAACCATTTAATTTTAAGAAAGTGGAAATCCCAGCGGGTTTTTTATAAAGACCCACAAGTTCCAGGATCCCGTTTATTCCAGAATCATTGTAGTTTTGAAGAGTACATCACGTATCATCTGCTGTCGTCCATGATGTTTACATCCCTGGACTGGACCTGTGTTGCTATTTATTCAGACAGAAGTTGGAATTTGGATCACCGGGTCAGAACTTAAGTTCTGGCCATGATGGGTTGTAACCACGCCTGTGCCCGGCCCTGCTGCTGTGTGTGTGTGTGTGTGTGTGTGTGTGTGTGTGTGTGTGTGTGTGTGTGTGTGTGTGTGTGTGTGTGTGTGTGTTCGTGCGGTGGTGGGAGAGAGAAGGGGTGTGTGTGTGTGTGTGGGGTGGGGGGGGGGGGGGCGTCACCCGGGGTAACGTTCCACCTACATCACACAAATACACAAACAACACAACATCCAAAAAGTTGCTCTCAGAACCTGAGCGTGAGCGAGGATGGAAGCCGGGCGGGTTGAGAGCGGGATACAAAACAACCCCCGAATCTATGAATCCCCCCCCCCTTTCTCCTCCTCCTCCCCCCCTCCCCTTCTCGCCAGCGACGTAACAACATGTCGGCAAAGGACGGCCATGTTTTGCTGGTTATGTCGACACGGGGCGGAGGGAAAAGTAGACACGACGTCGCTCCTCCGCGTCTTTCGGCACGACGTATGGCGGTCAAAGTGCAACACGGGGGGGGGGGGGGGGAGGGGTGACGTGTGCGCGTGGCGTGGGGGTGTCAGCCCGCAGGTGTCAACAGCACCGCAGCCCAAAGTTCACGCGGACAACTTAACCTACACACAGTTGTTGAGACACTTTTGGCTGTTGTTGCGCCCGCGGAAGAATCTTACCTGCTCGCCGCGGTGCTCAGGTGCGAAGCTCGCGCTCGCGCTCGGGTCAGGACAGACAACAGGCGACGCGAGGAGAGCCGACGATCACAAGGAGGATCTTACGCCAAAAGCCACATGACCGCCGACGTCACGGGACGCATTTGCATGGCCGAGCCGGCGTCCGAGCACATCCGGGAAAGTTTGTGCCGAGCGTTGGAGGCGCGAGGCTGGCGGGCGAAACTGGCGGCGTCGACATGCGTGACGTCGCGCGCGGACGTCAACTTGTCCCCGTTTCGACCTGATTGAACGTGAAGTCATGAGAGAGGCGTGGGTTTCCTGCGCAGGCCCCGCCCACCGCCGCCATGTGAGTCGCCGCTGCGACGCAGAGAGAGACGCGCTTGAAACTGCTGTTACACGCTCACACACACACACACACACACACACATGTGGAGTCACACACACACACGCACATCTGGAGGTGAGTCTGAGGTCAGCTGATCCTCGGTGTTTGTGTCCTCAAAAGACTGAGATGTATATGACAGATAGCGTAAACAGCGACCCCCGGCGGCTGGACTGTGTCAGGCCTGGGTCATCGAGTCCACTCGATGTCAAGAACTTATGTTTTTTACACAGTCAGATCAGTAACTAAATAACTTTTCTCAACCCCTGTTTAAGTCTTTATCAAGAGATCCTAATCACATTTATATTTTTGTATTGTACATAATGTATATTATTATTTTATTTATTTATCAATTCACATGTATTTATTTTTAAATGTATTAATCTCTTATCCTTATTTAATGCTAATGTCTTGTTCATGCACGCTGCAGGAAGGAGAGATTCTACCGCTCCTCTTCTTCCAACTGCACTCAAGCTATTTAGTAAAGAAAATAAAAAGTATTATTTAGTGTTTATAACTCTCTCACCACTGTGTATATGTACATATTGCAGTAGTTTATAGTTGTTGATTTAATTACCATTGTTTTTTGCTTTTTTTATTATAGTTATTGTTATTTATTTAATTTTCTTTTTATAGTTGTTGATATAGTTATCGTTTTCTAACTGTATTTTTATAGTTATTGATATAATTATCTTTCCTTTTTTTTCAAATATTTTTTATAGTTGATAATATTTTATCATTATTATAAATATTATACATAATGTGCTTTTAGACTGTGGGAGGAAAGTGGAGTAAACCCAAGTGAGAACATACCAACAGCACCTTCAGTTCCACACGGATACATTTTGTTAATGTTGTTTTGAATGTGTTCTGTGCGTCCTAATGTAAGTAAGTAAGTAAGTAAGTAATATTTATTTATATAGCGCTTTTCGAGACCAGGGTCACAAAGCGCTTAAACAATCAAAACAATAATCAAAAAAGCACATACTTTAAAGATCAAGATAATACTGAGAACAACACAGGAGTTCGAGAAATTCAAGGAAAAGCCTGAACAAATAGAAACGTCTTAAGATGTTTCTTAAAGGAGTCAGTAGACTCCATCAAGCGCAAAGAGAGAGGAAGATCGTTCCAAAGCTTAGGAGCAACAGCCTGAAAAGATTTCTCTCCTCTGGTCCTGAGCCGTGTGCATGGAACCATAAGTAGATTTTGATCCACAGACCTCAGAGCCCGAGCTGGGGTGTAAGGCTGGATCAGATCAGTGATGTAAGGAGGAGCCTGACCATGAATAGCTCTGAAAGTAAGAACCAGAATTTTAAAGTTGATCCTGAAAGAAACTGGAAGCAATGTATGTCCTGCTCAATCAACTAATACTGTATATCCCCACTGTGGGAATAATAAATGTAATCAATATTTTGTGTTCAAAATGACCTCAAAATTGACAGACTTCATAATCAAATGTCTTATTCTAGTAACAAAATGAAAAAACTTTCACACAGATGAAAAAATAAAATGTAAGTCAGAGAAAATGTCTTAAAATAAATTCTTAACATGTGGAATTTTACAGCTTAAATATTTCTTCACTATTCTATTAGGGATGAGATAAAAAGACGTGCAGTTATAAAGACAAAATATATGAACTATATAAGTGATTACCTCTGTAACACTGATGTCATTTACTTGCGACAAACATCTTCATTTGAAGTGAAGTATCTGCTAAAACCTATATTTTAGTTCCTGTGCAGGTTTAACATTATTTGGGAATTATAAAAAAAAATATTGCATTATTTGTAGACGGCTATATAAACTCAAGTCAATTCTTTATTTTAATTTGGTATGTTTTTGACATGAAATTAATGGGAATAAAATAATAGTGGATTTTCTAAAGATGACGTACAGATCACAGTCAAATATAATATAATGTTATATAATATAAACGGTCTTTCATATTGATGTTGAATTGTTATTGTTCAAATGAATTTTAAGAAATGAAAATATATTCACATAAGGTGAAAAGATCCAGGAAGTGGCAGACATGGAAAGAAATACTTATACAAATTACTTACTTACTTACTTATACTTTACGCGGTTGAGGTTTTATTAAATGATCTAAATCTCAAAATATTAAAAAGTGTTACACCAAAAAAAAGGTAAAATATAAATATACACTTAATCTTTATGGGAAACGTAGCGATGACTAATTTCGCCTAAAATGCAGTTTGGAAAAGATTCCACTAGATGGTGCTAAAGTTCCGCCTCTAGCTTGACTTGCCTGGCGACATTATTGAAACGTTTCAATGAACTGATGCTTTATACTTGATTATTATTATTATTATTATTTATAAATAATTCAATTGTTTTAATATATAATTTAATTGAAAAATCGAAAATACTTCTAAAGTGATTTTTTCTTTCCACACACAGAGTTCGATATTCGATTTTTAAATTAAATATACGTCACAAAACACATACATTTTAACAATATTCACTCTTTTTTTTCATGAAATTATTAATTAAAAGAAAATGTAATCTTTTGATCTAAAAAGTATTGAATTAATTAATTCAGTAAAATCTCATTATTTCAATAACGTGATGACACTGATATACTTACAAACTGAACTATTATATTGTTGCTCATGGGTCCGTGTTGAATATCATGAGCTTCCACCCAAATCTTTATTGAGGTTGCAGGTTAGATTTCTGGGTGTGCGTCTGATGAGGTAATCTTTTATTGCGCACTTACAAATGGAGGTGATTTCTTTCCTTCATTTGAGAGTTTATAGGTTCAATTGTGGGGCACGCAACAAGAGTTGTTTGTCAAAACTCAAACATAAAATGTAAAGAAAGAATCCAAAATTCTTTGCCTTGACATAATTTTCCCAAACATAACAAGCAAGAAATGAGTTTCCGGCTCCATTGTTGGGGTTGGCGTCGGCGTCAATACTTGGTCATATTTAAGAGAAGAAAAACTTTTTTTTTTTTAAACTTCCCTCATCAATCATGCAACTGCTCAATTCATCACATCTCCAAGAACTCCACCTCAATTTGTTGTTCTTTGAATCTTCCAAACACTTTCATAAATCACATCGGAAAACCTCAAGTATACTTTACTTTAGTTTTCCTAATTCTTTTCCAATTTTTCATATTTCCATCTCTAGTTTCAAACTGTTTAAAATAAATATAAGTAGGACTGGTTTCGCTAATGCCACAGTTCTGACTTAAAAAAAGAGAATTTGTTCAGTCTTGTTATGCTTGGTTTTGTAATATTCCCTCTATCACTGGAGTAACATTTTAATAAAATAAGATGAGTCTGCTGAGGGCAGGTTTAAAGTTAGGGGGTAGTCAACATGACAATGTTTTGTACTCTACTATGTACTATGTACTTGTACTATATTTACTGCAGTAAAACTTATTATTAGCATTTCAAAGATGCAGAAAACAAAAAAATAGGACATTTTTATATTAAATTATTTGCTATCAAACAGAGCCTAATTTATAGTAATGTACACGTCTGTAACTGATTTGCTGAAAAATATAAAATATTTTCTATGTAGGCGGAAAGAAATGATAGTTTACCAGGGGTTTGGTCGTTTTGTTTAGGTCTGCAGAGTTGACATGTTGAAGTCTTTCTCTCCAATATGCAGTAAGTTCCTCATCATGACCATGTTTTACACTTATTACTTTATAAAGTTGCTCTGAAATCTGGACGAACGAGAGGTTACGAGAGTCCATTGTGACGCCATTGTGAGCCAGCTGTGATCACTCATCGCTTTGTTTATACAACGAGTCCCTTGGAGGTGGAGACTTCCAGGATTGATCACGCGCGATGACAAACCTCCATGCTTTCCAATCACAGCAGAGTGGGCGTGGTTATGATCAACAATATTTAATCTCCATAAAAAGTGTTTTCAGTGGGCGGAGCTTAAGATCATTTTCTAATGTCAATATTTCAATGAAAAGAGAGTTTTGTACAAACACACACTGATGATACAATATCACTGAAGAGACAATTTTGTACTTTAGTCCAATTTCTTCCTTTTTTTCTTGATGAATTTTGCCTCTCTGAACCATGAAATGGGTTCTAGCAAGTAAGTAAGTAAGTGAAGGTTATTTGTAAAGATCTTTCTAGACCAGGGTCACAAAGCGCTTTAACAATCAAAACAAAACACTGTTAAAATATATACTTTAAAAGATCAAGACGCATAAGACAAACACAGCAGCAACAATAAAGTTAATAAAAAGCTCAAATAAAAGCGTCTTAAGATGTTTCTTGAAGGAGTCAGTAGATCATCAAACACAGAGATCGTTCCATAGCTTAGGAGCAACAGTCTGGAAGGATTTCTCTCCTCTGGTCCTGAACCGTGTGCGAGGAACTATCATTAGATTCTGATCCACAGACCTCCACAGAGCCCGAGCTGGGGTGTAAGTCTGGATGAGATCGCTGATGGAAGGTCTGACCGTGAATAGATCTGAAAGTAAGAACCAGAATTTAAAAATTATCCTGAAAGAAACTGGCAGCCGTGAAGAGTTTTAAGGATCAGAGAAATGTGAGTTCTTCTACTAGAGTGGCTCAGAATTCTCTCTGCAGAGTTTTGTATGAACTGCAGGCGCGACAGATCCTTCTTGTTGGGTCACGTTTAAAATATGTGATCTGGAAATACTTTGAAATGTCTAAAAAAAAATCTAATTTTAAGTACGTCATTGCATTCAAAGGGCTCCAAGATGATGCAAAATGATGGAAAACCAGGAATAAAGCATTTGTTGACTTGAGAACGTCTGAGTGTCTGGACGGCAAAGAAAAGAAACGTCCGTAACTGTGCTTACACTTTCTGTTGCTGCTCTCTCTCATAAAGTCCCAGACAAAAGTAGCTCTTTAGCGTGTTTACGTGCAGCTTACACAACGGTTCTTTCTAAATCCCGTTATCACCCCAGCAGCAACAAACCACTTCCTTTCCCACGTTTAGGTTGAACCGTGACGAGGTGGCTGATAAGACCTTGATAGAACACACCGAGAGGAGGAGGGTGAAGATGCAGGAAGGAGAGGAGAGAACGGGAATCGAAGAAGGATTGTGATCTTTAACGAGAGTAGCGACTGCAGAAAGGATTTTAATGTAATATTGAGGAAGCACGCTCGACTCAAGCGTCTAACCATTGTCGTCAGAGACAGCAAGAGACTTAATTATGTCCAGAGATCCTGGAGGTTAATCAAGTTCACACTGCTCGAAGGTTTCATAAACACAGTCAGTGAAGGCCTAACAAAAACGAAAACCTGTCTTGTTTGTGATTCAGCCTCTTAACAGTGGAGCTTTTCATTTGAAACAACAGTCAAATCCCCGTCGTAGCCTCTAAATGATATCTTAAAGCCAACGGGACTGGGGTTAATAGCAGCGTTCTTGACTGGGCTTAAGCTTCAACGCCACATGTTTTTAATAGAGTTTCTGAGAAAATATAGATTTACTCCTGCTTTCCCTTTGATTCAGTGCATTTGTTTGACGTCTTATCTCAAGAACGTTGTGAAGCATCAACTTCAGACCCTTCAGACCAACTTTTACAAGAGTTTTGACGTTGTCACATCATAGAACCACAATATTGAAATATGTACCACAATGAGGGGGAGCCTCTTCTGAAATCGCTTCCTTTTCGAGTTCAGATCCGGGTTCAGTATCGTCTACTGTTGCCGTCTTCAAAGTAGAAACAAGTTGTTGCCTTAATTCACACACATGCTCAGCATTACAGTGTGGAGATAAGACGAAGTTAGACGGACGCGATGAAGGTAAATCAAAGACAGAATAACAGAAATACTGCAGGAAATAATGTCAACAATAGAGAGATATGGTAAAAACATGTGTTGAGTAAATGGGCCACAATCTGCCTGATTATTGTTTTGAAAGATAAAAGTCACACATACATCTGTGTTATATTTCTGCAGCAGTAATACTACACTTGAATGGTAAAACATCTACGAATGAATGTACAATGAAAATAACATTTTTAGAATCATTTACTCTTCAGATATGGTTAAGAAAATAACCCTTGCATGTTCAATATCAAGAATGATTTATAAGTTTTGGCTAGTGATGGTCATTATGTTCAGAGTCCACTAGATATATTTTCCTTTGTTTTGAACAACTGATCTAATGAAACATCATTTTTAAACTGATGGCGCCACCTACTGACCTCTGAACAACATGACACTGGCTTCATCAGTGCTGTGTCTCAAATCGCATACTAGCGTACTCAAAGTTAGTATTTTTAGTGCGTAAGTGTGTCTCAATTCTTAGTATGCGAAATTTAGTGCTCCATGCACACTAAATTGGCGTACTAAAACGCCCACAAAACTGAGAATGGTATGATTGACACTAACCACCCTAAACGGCCGCCATCTTAATAACTTTTTAAACGGAAGTTACGTCATATATATATGCATATATACTGTATGCATATACTTACAGGTGCATTTTCAGCAGCAGCAGGAGGATGACACGTCTTCGGTGCTGATACCAGCTTTAATATCTCGCAAATATTTTGATTCTCATATGTTGAGAATTTGCGTACTAGTTAGTATGCACACTATCCTGATGCATACTAACTTCTAGTATACTAAGAGAAGTATGCGATTTGAGACACAGCACAGTCCATCACTAGCTTTGGCTAAAATAAAAATGCAATATGAAGCTTTTACGTACTCTACCGCAGCAACAGGCTCCTATCCATACACCGCAAAACAGAACGTTTTAAGTCATCCTTTCTTCCTTCTGCCCTAAGATGCTACAATAGAACTCTCCCTCATGCTTGACATGCACTTTTTGTTGGCAACTTTTTAATTTTTCTTTTTTTCATATGTTTGTATGTATTCATGTATTTATTTTGATTGTTTTTACATGTATTTCTGGATGTTTGTATTGATGGATGTGTTATTGCTGCTGCTGAAAAGATAAATAAAGGATCGATAAATCCATCCATCCATATATTTGTTTATTAATCCATCCATCCATCCATCCCTCCATCTTTCATACATCCATCTATCAAACCTTTCAACCATCATCTATTTTTCCATCTATCCATCCATCCATCCTTCGGTCCGTCTATCCGTCCGTCCATCCGTCCATCCATCCATCCATCCATCCATCCATCCATCCATCCATCCATCCATCCATCCATCCATCCATCCATCCATCCATCCATCCATCCATCCATCCATCCATCCATCCATCCATCCATCCATCCATCCATCCATCCATCCATCCATCCATCCATCCATCCATCCATCCATCCATCCACCCTTTTTTTCCGTCCGTCCGTCAGTCTGTCCATCCATCCATCCATCCATCTATCCATCTGTTTTTCCATCTATCCGTCCATCCATCCATCCATCTTTTTATCCATCAAACCTTGGAAATCTTATTAAAGACTAAAGTTATTGTTCTTAACCATGAAAATGAAGATACACAAAAACACATTTTGAGAAATAATCATCTACATTTTATTCATCAGCATTTAAAGATAATTTTAAAGATGCTAAACCTTTTTGCAAACTAAATAAAGAACTGCAAAAATAGGCAAAAGGTCATGAAGTGAAGAAAACCAACTTTTCGATGTTTCTTTAATGCACCATTTCCCAAAGGGTGAGGGAGTTCTGTCAGAGGTCCATAAGTGTAGTAGTTCCAGCACAAGAAAGAATAAAACAATGCAGTGTTGTGACATCAGCGTCGGCCAACCGACTGTGAAACAACAATAGACTCCTTTTGTCTTGAAGCATACGACACATCGTCTCCCATTTATTTTCCATGATCACTTGCTCTGTGTTTCATTGGCAAAGAGGCAAACTACATCCAGGTCTCTCTTGTGTTTAACCGTAACTCCCGAGTTTACGTAAGAAAGATGCATCCAATTTTTTTTCATCTGTAATCAGACTCTCCCAGATCAAGAGCATGTAATCTGCAGGAGTACGTGGATCATTACGGCGAGTGACCCTCTCTCATTTCAGTGTATCCTGTGTAGCCATGGTGGGATTTTGACATTCTTCCGGCAGAAGATTGAAGCCAAAGCTGCAAACACTGTCATGGATACAATAAGTAAATACAGAACTCAACAGTTTACACGTTTTTATTGCAGGGTTCTAATCTCACAAAGAAGACGCTCAATCATCAGAGAATGTGTTTTCTCGTCCTGCTGTTCCCACTCTCTTCTGTATATATTTCTAATTGGGTCATTAAAGTCACGTTTCTCTTTTTCACTCTCCTCTCTTATTTGGAATAAACAACTTTTCTGCGTAGTTGGTTCATTTACGCCTGATTAGAATGTGTGTTTTCTTCTTTGCACTTTCACATATTATCTCAGGGTCACTCAGTGTTTGCACTTTTACTTCTATTCATTTATCGTCTAATATTTCTGACTACTCAAATTACTGATATATATAAATAGTTATTACCTGACTATATAAATATCATATTTAAACTTTTAAAAATTTCAAATAATTTTAAAACCAAATAAAACTAAAAACTCTAGAGAGAGAGGGTCAGGAGAGCATAGTAAGTTAACGTTCATGTTAAGGTCATCTTGACCCAAAACAACACAAGGGGTAGAACAATTACACCGGGTCACCTTGACCCTGAGATAACACAAGGGTTAAGGCAGATTATGTCCTTTACAATTGCAGAATGGAGCCGCATTTATTGACGTCTTTTCAATATTCAGTCAAAATGGTAAGAATTGAACTAAATTTAAATATTTTGAATTTAATTAAACCTCCCTCAATTACAATATAATATACTGTGTATTGTTTAAATGGAATTAAATACATATTTGGATTTCCATGGAGGTCTTCTGCCGCCCTTCAAGCCCTTTCTCTTGACCTGAAGGAGAGGTCAGTCATTTACACACTCATTTATATTGCTATTTCAAGCAATTTTGCAGAGTGCTTTTGGGAGTTTATAAGTTTATAGAAAGAGAGAGTAAAATGACACTTAAAGTAGTCTGTTTTTATTTCATAGTAAGCAGGTAATGGGCGTACCAGACTTTCCTGGATTATAAATCACATTTAGAGCAATAACGCAATCTGGAACTACCTTTTAAACATATAAAAACTATATAAATTAATTATATATACTCTATTTGTCACGTATATGCTGCCTCTTTTCTTTTGTTTTATGTACAATATTTATTCCAGACTCTTATCCAAATAGCAAAAACATATTGTTGAGCTTTGTCAGGAAACTTTGATATTGAAACAATGTTTAACAATTTTTAACCAATTCGAATAGTGAATCAAATCAGACACAGCTTCATTCACCAAGTAAATGTTGACAATATATCTAAAATTTGTCTTCCACTGTCAGTAACTCTTTATGAATTTGAATATTGTGTGCACAGGAAACAGGATAGAAATAAAACAATTTAATAATATACCAAAAAAATACAAAATATTGCAAGAATGGTCAGTTCAAATTGTTCAATGCAAAATGGAATATACAATATACCAAAGAGATAAATGGCTTCTATAGTATATTTCATGTCATGTCAGATCTTAAATACAAATGAAGTGAATGGTTTTTTTTGCTGGCATCTTGACCTTTGCTGGACATGGAGATCTACTGTTGTTCGTTGGTACAGGTCTTTGAACTATAATTTTCCTCTTACTTGTGTGTCATTCTGCAGGTGTTTTGCCACAGTGACAAATGTTATAGTGAGGATGGATAATATTATTTTAAACAACATGTTATGCTCCGTATATCTTTCTTCTCTCAGTCATCGTGCCTCCGTCACTCAATATATTTGTTTTCGTTCTTCCAAAGTGCTTTTGTAGTTTCTGGCCACATTTGTTACCTTTAATTTCAGCCTCACCACAAACCCTGGCAGATCAGTAGCAAGATATTTACATGTCGCTCTGTAATTAACACAAAAACAGTGTGTTATCGAGATGAAACGATGTCAAAGTAAATGTAACATATCCACAATTTGTGCTCCTTCCTCTCATTTGGTTCTTTGGGAAAAAAAAGAAAAAAGAACAGGATTCTTCCAGCTGCGTTCCTTTGCGTGTAAAAGAAAAGTTAATTGGCTTTAAATGGCTTAACAAGCCTTTAGGCTAATGGCATCTGTTTACAAGTGAACGAGTCCCGGCAAACTAGTGGACGACGGGGACACTGCTGAGACTCCAGTCTGAGCCGGTCCACTTGAAAAGAACTCACCTGGACGGCAGGATTTGTTCCAGCTTGACTCAGTCAGATCTACTCTGGTCATGTCATGAGTGACCCGTGCTCACGGACATTTGTTGACGTCCCTGAGTGCAGGACCACAGGGATGTGTGGTCACTGAGGGGGAAAATTGTTTAAACCCTGGGAACATTGTTTGAAGTCCGGCCTGACGTTCACTGGGATATCTGATTTCATGCTGATTCCTTTCGTTGTTTTGGAGCAAAGTAACATTCTGGTGTTATTCATTCATTCATTACACACCGCTTAATCCTGGCATGCCGGGGTTGTAGGGTGCCAGAGCCAATCCCAGCTGTCATCAAGCACAACAGGGGGGACACCCTGGAAAGGCTCCATATTTGCTCGTGCTGAGAGTTTAATCAAGGAATCTTTAAAAGAATAAATAATTCTGAAAACATGAAACAAATGTTGCTGCTATGTCATTAACACACTGAAGTATTTGAGAAACATCTCAAGAATATGTCACTGAAGTCAGATAAAGGACGAAGCCAAGATGGTCTCAGTGCATGATAAATAAACGCTAAGATATTGGGGAAAAAAAGCAACATTATTCCTCATAAATCTGCAAGAGACTACAGGCTCTTCTCGTAACTATAACCACATTCAGTTGTCTTGAGTGGCGTGTGCGTCAGAGTGTGTGTGAGTGTGTGTGTGGTTCAACCAGAGGAAGTAAAGCGGTGTGGTGATTTCCTTTCCCTCGCTCCATAAAAGCAGAAGACCATTTGTCAACTGCCGGGTGGTTAGCCTGTTCCCACTCTGGCCCAGAAATATAAACCACTGGACATGCACACCGGCGCAGGGACGGTGACCCGCTCACCCAGACCCGCAGCATCTGGAGGAAGAGGCTGCTTTGATTGAGAGATTTCCGTAAGTAGGTGGTGTTTCATTTCAAATGGTTGCGTCTCAGTGCCACACACGTGCACGTCGATACAGTGAGAGGCCATGATTATCATGAGCTATTATCCAGTCTTTCCCAGGAACGCCAAAGCCACGCTCGATATTTTGATGATGAAAGATTAATCTTGAGTCGTTTCCATTTGATTGATGCTCTTGACTACACAACTTCACTGCTCGACAGCTGTGGGTCAAAGGCGGCAGTTGCATTGTGTCTAACAATCGATTATAACGTGGATTTTGATAGACAGTGTGACTGATAGCCTTGACTCATAGTAGCAGAGCGGCTTGGGAGTATTACTTCAGGAGGCCCTCACTATGAAGACTCACTGTGCAGCAGAGCCTCGCAGAGAAATACTACTAAGCCTTGTAGTGTGATTGGCCCTTCTGGAGGTATACTTTAAATCGTTGTGGAATAATACCATGAATCCTATCAGTGTGGCAGGGCTTTTTTGGGGTAAAACAACAAAGTCTCACTGAGTTTTAGTACAAAGCTTTGTTAAGTAACGGCGTGGCCTTGCGTTGTAATACTACGAAGCCTCGCTGTGCAGAGGAGCCTTGTGGAGTAATACTACGTAACCTTGCGTTGTTATACTACAAAGCCTCGTGGTGTGGTGGACCTTTATGGAGTAATACTACGAAGCCTTGCGTTGTAATACTACTAATCCTCGTGGTGTGGTGGACCTTTATGGAGTAATACTACGAAGCCTTGCGTTGTAATACTACGAAGCCTTGTGGTGCGGTGGACCTTTATGGAGTAATACTACGAAGCCTTGCATTGTAATATTACTAAGCTTCGCTGTTCCTTGGAGCCTTGTGGAGGAATACTACGAGGCCTTATGAAGTAAAACTTGGTGTGGTGGAGCCTTGAGGAGTAATATACGAAGCCTTGCATTGTAATACTGCAAAGCCTCGCTGTGAGGAGGAGCCTCTTTTATGATACTGCTGAGCTTTGTGGAGTACTACACCAACATCTCGTGAAGTAAAACTACGGAGCCACGGAGTAATAATACAAAGCCTTGAGGTGTGGTCACATTAAATCGATTCAAGGTCAGTTAGTACAACCAGAATTAAATGAAATGAGCTTCATAGCCAGAAAATTTGATGAGAACTTCCAGACTTAGTAGCATTGCTTTAGACACTTGCAGTTATAGAGCCAGAATAAAATGTGTTCAATCTAACCAAACACTTAGCTTTAAATATTCTCTTTTCTATCAATTAAGATGTTCATTTATCATTTTTATTTCCTCTGAAATGTACAGTTTAATTAGAATTTTTTTTTTTTACTCTTAAGACAACAAACCAGGACATTTACATTCCTTTATTTCATCACTAATCTGCGTTCCAGTGACCTTGAACCCATTTCAAATACACATTAAAAATCACAAGAGAACAACTTCCCTGAGGCTGAGCAGAAAGAACTGTGAGGCAGTTTTGTATAAAGTCACATGCAGCTGATCTCACTTGGATGTGAGAGATCAAAGAATAATTTGCGCCACATTATTTTCAGGGCGGATCCACTCACACGTTCCAGCAGAGCAAGGATGGAAGAACTGGTTGTGACAGGACATCGAGTGGATTGAGGATGATGGCAGTGTGAGGGGAAACTAAACACAGACAGTGGGAATGATAGAGACAATGGGGAGGAACAGCTGGGAGCGACTGTGGGAATCATGCTCCAAACATCTGGACGTAGAACCACAGATGAACTAGTTTTAAGATTTTCATTACATTCTTCGAACAAACAGGAGGACGATTCCTTCGACTGCACTTTTCAAGTATAAAAGATGTATAAAAAAACTGCCTGTATTCGAGAGCAGTATTATTGGGTATCATCCACAACCCTCATGATACAATACTACTACGATATTTTGCATACCACAACACAGCGAGTCTGTAACTATCAACATATAGCAAGACATTTTACCCACGATGCACCACGATATCTGGGTCTCACGTGTCCTGCCACCATTTACTAAGCTTCTTCTTCGCTCTTTTAAGTTGCATGGAAATAGTGCTCTACCGTTGCACCCAGTCTTATACCCGCTGGGCGCCATCATGTCTAGGCTTGAAGTAGTGACTCTGATAACGTTATTTTAAGGATAAAAAAAAGGGAACCCGGGGTCAGTTTATTGATAGTATACGAAAATACAAAATATCGAGATAAATCCTAGCACGATAAGCTGCAATCCATCATCATCTTTAAAATGTTTACCTCTCACAGATGTGTTTGGACTAAAACTATGTTTTTTATTTTCTTGTAGTTGGTGTAAAAATAGACATAACAAGAAGATCTATATTATTTTATACAAAATGTATATGTTTTTACATAATTGTTCAAAGATGAACTTTGTCTTCAATTATCTTCTTAATTCATAATTTTTCATTGCAATGTTGATTTTTTTAATCTCATGTTTACGTGTAGAAGTTTTGACGTTTTTAGGATGGAAAGATTAAAGGAGGTGAAGAGGTGACCTCAGCTTCTGTAGCTCATCATGGAGAAAACTGTTATCACCTTTAGTTTCCTTCCTTATCTTCTTTAACCTTCACACCACCCGGTTTCGTTCAGTTTGTACGTGAGTTGACGGGACACATCTGCCTTAAATAAAACTGGGCTTTTATCTCTATTAACCGACAGACCTCCTGATAGACACTAAAGTTTCAATCCATTCTTATTTTTTTTGTATTTCTTAGTGATGTGTTGATGAAGCTTCATGAAACAGCCTCATTATGTTTATAGTCCACTAGATGGCGTCTCTGCACTATTTGTTTTGAACAAGTGTTCTAATGAAACCTTTTATTTTTAAACTGATGGCGCCACCTATTGACCTCTGAACAGCATGACACTGTTTCATGAAGCTTTATCAACACATCACTAGTATTTCTTTTTAGAGATGAATGAAAGAATGGTGTTCACTTACTTTTTAAACTCTTCCAATATGAATTCCATGCAAATCGAAGGGTGTCTTTTTCCAGAAAAGTGAAAAAAGAAAAGAAAACATAATCAAACCGACATTACTGAGTCATTTGTCCATCATTTGTAACATCTCTTGTTATTATGGTTCTACTACAAACCTTTGATTGAAGATTGAACAGTCTTTTAGGGTTACGACTCAACATTTGAAAACGACATCCAGCAGGGCCGGGTCTAGACAGGCATGTATGAGGGGGCAGCCACAAATCTTGAGGGGGCATTGTGCTGTTACTTACTTACTTACATGTAAGTTTGAGGCCAGGCCCCCTCTTGCCCCTGCCTGACGTCCAGGCCGGACCTGCCACATGAAGTTTATCCAGTGGATCTGCCTGTCATCTGCCATACGTTAGTTAACCATCTTTGATGAGCTGCTGCCATGAGGCAATGGAGGATTAGAAAAACCTTTCACTGACACGTCATCTAACCGATCCATGCTGGCAGCTGCTCCTTAAGACCTGTTGGTTGTTTCTGCAGCTTTCTGTGCAATTCAAGATTTATATATTATCATTCATTTGTTTAAGGCTGGTCTGTGAGCAAGTTAGATTAGCTTTTGTTAATTTTTTCAACATATTGTAAAAAGTCTATTTCTTTTAGTGTCATAAATGTAGAGACTTTTTTCTCTTATGATTTCTAATAGTGATTGATGAAGCTTCATGAAACAATGTCATTATGTTCCGAGTCCACTAGATGGTAGTGATGTGTTGATGAAGCTTCATGAAACAGTGTCATTATCTTCAGAGTCCACTAGATGGTAGTGATGTGTTGATGAAGCTTCATGAAACAGTGTCATTATCTTCAGAGTCCACTAGATGGTAGTGATGGGTTTATGAAGCTTCATGAAACAGTGTCATTATTTTTAGAGTCCACTAGATGGCATCTCTGCACTATTTTCCTTTGTTTTGAAAAAGTGTTCTAATGAAACATCATTTTTAAAGTGATGGCGCCACCTACTGACCTCTGAACAACATGACAATGTTTCATGAAGCTTCATCGACACATCACTATGTCAAATATGTGAAAGAAAAATTGTAGAGGTTTCTTTTGGCTCAAAGTTCCAAACAAATGCATAAACTTCTCCCCAAAAAAACAATCTTCAACCAAAGCATATATTGTGTGATTAAAGACAGAGACGCATGTGTCAGAGTTCCAGGTGACACAACTTCTTCACTGCTTACCATTTGGCAGCAATTATCCTGCAGCTCCCTCCAGGACCAACTTCCTCTTCTAGATCCCCTCCTCCCTCCTCCCTCCTCCCTCATTCTTCTGCTTCCATACATCTCTGACACAGTTACCTCCAGTAGCCGTTGTGATCAGACGGCCTTTGTTAGCGAGAGGAGAAACCAGAGCTGCACATCTGCGGCTCTGACTCGGTTCAGGGGCACACATGTGTGTACCTAGTCCCCCACTGCCTTTTCCCTTAACAGGCCACCACCGAGCGGACCCCCCGTCTGCTTGAGACACGAGAACTCACAGACGGAACAAAGCCTGCACTGAGAGTCCGGTGCACTGCAGAGGGTTTAGGGGCTTTAAGTGGTAACATACTTCTCTGAGTTCATGGACTGACAACACCGACAGTGACTCCAGAGAGAGAAATGCATTGAGTTGAGCTTTCTTTTTTCAAGTCATGTGCTCGCGCTGATTAAAACCCCAGTGGTGTTTGGGTTTAGTAACTGGCTTCATGCTGAGGGTGACATGTCGGGGTTACTTTTGTGAGGGGCCCCTCCATTGGTTGCTTCTATCCAATTGAACTCTGACATCACTACTGACTGACCCACAATCCTTTTGGTCTGACCTTTAAATTCAGGTGTTTGATAATTGTTTTTATATTGAATAATTATGTAAATATGTGAGATAAATTGTATTTTTATGTATTCTTGGGATTGTTTTTTTTCATTCTTTATTGGTGGAACCTTCTACTGACAATGGCAAAAAAATAATTCTGACGTTCATGGATACCACAGGACCAACCCAAGATGATTATACCCCGGAGTCTTCTATTTGTCACTGGTAAAGTTATGTTTTAATTAATTATTCAACTTGACGAAACAATACATATTTCAATACATAAATGCAAAATGATTCATACAATTGTATCTAGTTTGAATCCGTTTGCCTATCATGCAACAGGAAATAGAAGTAGAGATGTTGACTTAGTTGAAACTAGGTGTAAAGTCTAAAACAGCACAGGAGACAATCAAAATAAATAAATAGTATGTATATATATATATATATATATATATATATATATATATATTAAAAAAATGTTTTCAGAGGGGTTTTAACCCTTGTGTAATCTGAGGGTCAACGTGACCCGAAGGCCCGAAAACAAATGTGTTTGTGTATGTTTTTTTCGGGCCTTCAGGTCACGTTGACCCTGAGATAACACAAGGGATAGCACTTCAATAAATCTGACCACTAAATCTATCTTAAGACAATGTTTAAGGTGTGTTTTATAATATCAAGGCTTTCTTCTCGTTCCTACCAGAGTATGTGAGCAGCAATGGCGATTCCGTCGAAATACCACCAATCTCTACTGTGTTCAAATCATGAATTTATTTAACGAACTGTCGATCGTTTTCTTCAAGCGCGACGAACTAAAAATCACTTCACGTCAGAATCCTTCACCTGTAAAGCGAAACGCGACGTGTTATTGTTGAGGACGTTTGCACAGATCGTGGCACGATCGGAGAAACAAGCGCTTGTGATAAGAATGTGGGCAAATATTTAGATCCAATTAACTGCTGACCTGCAGAGTCAGAGGGTCGCGTCGAGAGCAGCAGGAGGACATTCGTGTCAAACTACAGGTCAAATATTAATTAGCTGTTGGATTTCAAAAGAGTCGTTCAGTGATGTGGACTGAGGCACAGCAGACACAAACACACACACCCACACAAACACACACCTACGCACACACGATTGTATGACATGAACACACACTGAAATACAACCTCCAACATTGTATAAATGTGACATCTAGGGAGGAGTATTATAGTTAGTTAGTTAACAGTGTCATTATCATCAGAGTCCACTAGATGGTAGTGATGTGTTGATGAAGCTTCATGAAACAGTGTCATTATCTTCAGAGTCCACTAGATGGTAGTGATGTGTTGATGAAGCTTCATGAAACAATGTCATTATCTTCAGAGTCAACTAGATGGTAGTGATGTGTTGATGAAGCTTCATGAAACAGTGTCATTATCTTCAGAGTCCACTAGATGGCGTCTCTGCAAAATATGAGTTTAACTGAGTTAGAAGAGCTTAAAGTTAACCTACTTGATGTGTGTGTGTCTGTGTGTGTGTGTCCATTACAAGGTTACACAGCATTTAGAACTTTCTCTGTCCATGTGGATGGTTGAATTGTAGTCATTGACACAAAGTATTATAACAAATATATTTAAAATACAATAAAATGAGCCATGAAGTGATATCACAAAACAGATTCTATTCTTCCATGAATATCTCAGATTGACAGTGTCAACATCAGTCTTAACTGTTGTTGCGCAACATAAAAGCATATTTCACGACTGAAAGAAACTTTGACATCGACGACATGTGACGTTTTCCCATCGTGGTTATTGTGTGATGTTGTCAGAATATGCTAATTGTCAGCGTCCGTGGTGGGACGAGTAATTTAAGACAGATGTTGTCAAGTGTCACCACGATTGCTGCTAATTCATTCAAGACAGTGACTGTTGACTTTAAATGTATGTTTGTGATGATCTTCATTGATCTTTGACCAATAATTCTGATTGTAGATAATAATAATAATAATAACAATAATATTGTTAATGATACAGTGAGGAGGTTGATTAGTGTTCATTCCTGCAGGCCAATTATTTTCTACTGAAGTGAATGTAAAGTTTTACATTACATTACATTACAGTATTATAACAGAAGAGCTCCTGAATAAATACTGACTATTATTACCATTTCTGTCTTGTTGAAATTAAACCAAAAATGGCCTGTCCATCCATCCATCCATCCATCCATCCATCCATCCATCCATCCATCCATCCATCCATCCATCCATCCATCCATCCATCCATCCATCCATCCATCCATCCATCCATCCATCCATCCATCCATCCATCCATCCATCTCCAATTGTTAACTTAGATAATATCTTGTTTTTTTTTTAATTTATCATAAACACAGTAATCTTAATAGATCACCATATAGAAATCTTTCATTTTTCTATCTCACTAAATTGAGTGTGTGTGACGCTGTGTATGACGCTGCAAATCACTGATTCTTACATGGTTATTTTAAATATGTGCTGAATGTGTTTAAGAATAAAAAAAAAGTAATTTGGGGAATATGGAAAATAAACTTAAATTAAGAATATAACTGTGTTACTACCTTTTATGTCAGAACTGTTGCCACAGTGTTATAAATAGTCAGTACCTATTTATACTAGTTTTATGATCTTTCACTTGTTTGACAGATTCAGTATAAAATGTTCTTTAAATATTGTCATCTGAGGTGTGATGTTGTTGTATCAAGATTGAAGGCAACATCTACTGAATGTTTGAAAGAGAGAAATAAAAATAAAAATTCTCAAATATATATATTTTTTTTACTTCATTGTATATCAAGCATTTGATTGTCAAGTCTTCAGTCATTTCGTAATCTTCTAATACATCTTAATTTGCAAAGGTTTGCTTGTGTGTGTATTAGTGTTTGTGTACGTGTGTGTGTGGTCCACAAAAATGAAGGTAGAAGTCTGGACAACCATTGATTTGTGACCAAGTTTACTCAATAAGTCATTATTGTTAGCCCAACAAGAATACAAGTCAGAGAGTTCTTCAAAACATCATCCCACCATTACCTGATTACACAACCGTGTCATCGTATTATTGGAACAACACAAGCTTAAAAAACATCCGTTTCTTGTGGACACAAAACTAACATTGATACAGAAGCAGCAACAATTCTGCCAAAATAAGTCTTCGCGGGATAAACAAAAGTTGTATCGAGTCTCCCTTAAAAGCAGGAACAAAACATCCATTGTTGTGAGACGTAAATGCAAGTGTGTCTCTGTGAACTTGTATATTTTAATGAAATAAGTAGAGCTGAGTGTGTCAGCACCGAGACTTTCTGTTTATTATGGACATATACGTGTTAAACTACTTCTGTAGAATCACCACAGCGTGGACGTGATCTGGACCGAGGCCTAGTTTTGACTTAAGAAGAATCAAGAGGAAAATAAAGATAAAGAGATGAAGGTGGAGCGAGAGACTGACAAAAATTTTACAGGACATTATGTCACTCATGGGTAAAACTGACTGCAACACAAACAACACTGAGATGAACTGTGACATATGAGTCACGTCGATAAACCCAGTACTCATAAATGAAATGACAAGTTATTACACATTAATGACGTTGTAGGGATTTTCTCTCTGGTGGTAATTAAATTTCATTAAATCCAACTCAAGAGATTATATATAAAACAAATGTCCTTAAATGAACACAAAATACAGATAAAATGGTTATATTACTTTAAACAAACACACATTTACTAAGAATTTATAATTATAGTTACAAATAATAATATTGTGATCATATCGTACGAATTTTAAGATTTGTTATTTAATTCAATTTAAGGACAATCATTAAAATACACAAATAAAAAAATAAAAACGTTTTTCACAGTTGAAATAATAATACATTATGTTATTATGCAGAACAACAAATGGTAAGTTAGCTGTCACAAACCTTTATACAAGATCACATTTATACATTTACCTCATGAGGGCTGTGTAAATATAACAAACGGATGACTCACTTTAGTTAGATCTGGAATAGTGAGTCATGGGTTCAAATCCCAACGAGGTAAAGATTTTATTTTCATCCTGTTTCTGTAATTGAATTTCTTCTCCAATCATTTAAAAATCCCACATTTGTGTGGGCTGTCATGGCACCAAATCCTCAGTTTTTTTCTTCTCTGGATCCCTCTTGTGGTTTATATCTGCCAGACATTCTCTCGCTACATGGAATGAAGTCAATACAGGTCTGGTCATTCATGCGCTGCCAAATCTTGACAAATGTTTCTTTAATCAGATTTCAGCAACGATCACAGCTCTGGGAAAAATATTTATCTTTTGTCAAATCGCCCATTTTCACAGGTTTATACTGTTTTACTCTCCCCGTTCAGAGCAAAAGTGTCAACTTAGATCCGTCATTGTTTGTGACTTCCATGGTATCGAATGTGAATTTCAAAACATTCTCCTTAATTCAACCTCTCGGCACAGACGTTTCCAAAACACACGCCTTGAGCTCAAACACATTCCAGTGTTTTAAAAGTCTCTCTCCACCCTGGATGTATATTTTACTCTAATGGTGACGAATTTGTGCAATAACACAAACCTTCACCAGCGACATGATGGTGACACACACACTTAACCGCAATGTGTACACAACCCGCTTAGAGAAGTGTGTGGTGAGGGAGCGAGGGAGCCAAAGTACAATAATCTCAAGGCAGTCGTTGTGACGAAATCAAGTGATGACGAGTTTTACCGACACGAACAGTGATGAAGGCTTGAGGATAACGAGAGACGACTGGCACGTACCACATATCAAGTTCCATTCATGCAAGTATGAAACGATACACATCAAGTATATTCATCCAGAGATGGAATCTGATATGAACAAGAAGTTCTTTTGAAATAAAAAGAATCTCTTTCTCTTTTTGATTTATTTTATTCCATCTTGACTTGTGAGTTTTTCTAAGAGCAGTGAAACATGATATCACTGTGGTAAAAGGTATTTTCACTATCATCTCTGTGTTGCCTTCCAGAGTGAAGCTTGAACTCTTTCAAGATACTGGAAGACTGGAATATAAATTTCAAAAATGTACCTCGGGTCCAAACACAATTGTTTCATCCACTCATTCACAGACAATTAATGACTATCATCATTAGAGAGCAACTACTGTTAAACTTCAACTCTCCTGACATGTAGTGAATGTTCTTCAAGATGCAGTTAGTTCCTCATCATGACCGTGTTTTACACTTATTACTTTATAAAGTTGCTCTGAAATCTGGACGAACGAGAGGTTACGAGAGTCCATTATGATGTAATAATGGCTTCACTCCTCCAGCCAGCTGTAATCACGCTTTGATTATACAACGAGTCCCTTGGAGGTGGAGACTTCAAGGATTGATGACGCTGCGTGACGAACCTCCATGCTTGACCAATCACAGCAGAGTGGGTGTGGTTATGGTCAACAAGATTTCATCTACAGATAAAAAAAGTTTTTTCAGTGGGCGGAGCTTAAGATAATTTCCTAATAGCCATATTTCAATGAAAAGAGAGTTTTGTACAAAGTGATGATACAATAGAGTCACACATCACAACAACACACATACACACTTTAGTTGAACTTTAAGCCTCTGTATTTTTTGGAAGTACTCCGGGGAACTATCGCAAGCGCTTCCAGTGTAGACAGTAGACTATATGGACTACTTTCGGTCTATAGCGCTTGTTATTATTTAAACTTCTGCCACAAACGAGCGTAAAATATAGATTTATTTAATTATTTGAACAATTATTCTCATGTCAAGGCTTCAATCCAAGAGGAACGTTACAGACAAGCAGTTTGGAGGTATTTTGATGTTTTTAAGTGTCTTTTTGGACGAAGATGAAGACGAAGACAACTGAGCTCCAGTCGCTACATTAAAATGAACAAACACTTTTGTATACAACTCCTCAAAAGAACAGATTACTCTGAAAATAATCCCAACATTAGTCGACGTGAGGGTGAGTAGAAAATGAGTGAAGTTTAAACAATTACTTTAATGTCCTTTTTTACAAGCATTTTCAACATGAATAAAACCCTCGGCACGACAGAAACTTCTCGTAGAAAGGAATCAGATTCGTCAGAAAGACATAGAGCTAAGAATCAGTACAACTCTGGAACACAGTTGACATGAATCCAATTATCAAAGATACAATGAAATCTTCTGCCAATTAAGTTTACCCATCCAATCAGAGCGTTCACCGTTGCAACAGCACTTCTGGGTTTGGACCACATCCCCGTCATCGCTTGAGAAGAGACAGATAAAGAGCTTGAAAGTTGGACAGAAAGGCAGACATACAGATAGATAAATTACTTTTTTTTTAAAAAAACATAAAGATAAGTAGTAGCTGACTAAAGTGTTTAAGTGGCTTGAGTTCTGGTCTCAAGACCATTTCCTTAAAGGTCTTAAAAGCAGCTTTTCCTGGAAAAGAACGGCAGTTTTATTGACTCCATCAATTAATGACGGAGAGGAAGATCTTTCCAAAGCTCAGGAGCAACAGTCTGGAAGGATGTCTCTCCTCTGGTCTGGAAGCGTGTTCAGGAACCATCAGTAGATTCTGATCCACAGTCCTCAGAGCCAATAAAGTTTTACCTTACCTTACCTTACCTCAGAGCCCGAGCTGGGGTGTAAGTCTGGATTTCAATTCAATTCAATTCAATTTTATTTAAAGTGTCTTATCATAACAAAGTTATCTCAAGACACTATACAGTTGAAATAAGACTACAGTTGATTAAGGAAAAATAGATCCAAGCAATTCAACAAAGAGCAAGAAACAAAACACTGTACAGTGAGCTGTACAGTGAGCAATGGCGAGGAAAAACGTCCTTTTAGAAGGCAGAAACCTCGAGCGGAACCAGACTCATTGTTGACGGCCTGCCGCTTTGACCGGCTGGGAGGAAGGATGGGGGGGTAGACAGATGGATAAGGAGAGGAGTGAGGGAGGATATAGTGAGAGAAAAGAGGAGAGTGTAAGAGGGTCCATGGGGGTGCTGGAGAGAACTCGGGATCTGATGACGTGGTGAATATCCTGGATCAGCAGCAGCTCTGGAGGTGGATCCCTGGATCAGCAGCAGCTCTGGAGGTGGATCCCTGGGGCTCCGGGAGAGAAATAAAAAGGTGTGGGTTTGGGACAAATGTATACAATACACAGGTATACAGACTCCGGTGACGGGCCCAAGCCGCGGCAGGAACCCGCGGGAGACCAGGACCCGGCAGGCGAGATAACCACCAGAGCCGACCCCAAACACCAGCGAGAAGGCAGACCACCACCGGGGGCGCGAGAGGGCAAGCACAGGCGAGGACGACCGAGGAAGCAGAGAGGGGGAGGCACCAGGCGCAGGCACCGGGGCAGAGGGGCAGCCAGAAGAACCAGTCAGGGGATAGAGCCCCGGGGCCAGGCCGGGCCACGGAGGACCCCCAGACCGTCAGGCTGCCACCAAGTCCATAGCAGGGGACCGAGTCAAGGAGATAGGGATCCACCACAGCAGCGGCGGCGGAGCCCCACCCCAATACCCTGCGGACACGGCCAGTAGCCGGGTCGAGTGCCACCGCATGAGCCCGGGGGAGCAATGGCCAGGCACCGGCCCAGATCCCCCGGGTCACAGGGGGGCCACGGTTGTGCGGGCAGGGCGAGGGCAATGGGGCTGCAGCCGTCCGGGAACGGCCCCCAATCTTTGAACTGTAGACCATCCCCAACAGCCGCAGCTCACCTCCGCCATGTCATGAGGTTTGGGGGGCCAGCAGTATTCCATGGGCGGTCCACGGTCTCTAAGGTGCAGAGGCCCCGCCCATCACATGTACTAAAACTAAAACTAAAACTCCTCCAGCATTCTCAGCCTATAGCAGCTAAGATAAACAGTTTTGTTAGTTATGACAGCTAGAGATAAACAGTCAAGTTAATTATAGGCTTTATCGAAAAGTAAGGTTTTAAGATTATTTTTAAACATAGAGAGGGTGTCTGCCCTCCGGACTGAAGCCGGTAGTTTGTTCCACAGCAGAGGGGCTTGAAAACTGAAGGCCCTGGCTCCGAATCTACATTTAGAGATTTGTGCTATAACTAGTAGATCAGAGTTTAGGGATCGTAAGGTCCTTGAGGGTTGGTAAGTTTGGATTAAATCTTTAATGTATGTTGGTGCTAGACCATGTAAGGCTTTATAGGTTAGGAGAAGGATTTTAAATTGTATTCTAAATTCTACAGGAAGCCAATGTAGGGAAGACAGTACAGGGGAAATGTGTTCGCGCCTCTTAGTCTTAGTCAGGACACAAGCTGCAGAGTTCTGAATGAGCTGAAGAGTTCTGAGAGACTTTTTAGAACAGCCTGACAGAAGAGAGTTACAATAGTCCAGCCTGGAGGTAACAAAAGCATGGATGAGCTTCTCAGCAGCATCTAAAGGAAGGAAGTGCCTAATTTTTGAAATGTTACGAAGGTGGAAGTAAGCAGTCCGTGAGATTTGTTTTATGTGTGAGTTAAATGAAGTCCTCGTCAAAGCATACACCCAGATTCTTTACAGTGGTGCTAGTAGCAGGACCAAGTCCATTTTGTAAAGCTAGATCATTAGTTAATGATTGTCTGAGATGTTGCGGACCAACTAGTAAAACCTCAGTCTTTTCCGAGTTCAGTAGGAGGAAGTTTTTGGTCATCCATGACTTGATATCTGTGATACAGGACTGTAATTGTGTTAGCTGATTTCTTTCATCTGGCTTCATGGACAAGTAAAGTTGGGTGTCATCAGCATAACAGTGAAAATGTATAGAGTGTCTTCTAATCAAGTCCCCTAGTGGGAGCATATAGATTGTGAATAGTAATGGACCAAGAACAGAACCTTGTGGGACACCATCGCTGACCTTAGTGTGTGTCGATGAGAGGTGGTTGACATGTACATAGCGCGTTCTATCCGACAGGTAAGATTTAAACCAGTTAAGAGCAGTTCCACGAATGCCTAAATGGTTTTCTAGCCTCTGTAGAAGGATTTGGTGGTCGACAGTGTCAAATGCAGCACTGAGATCTAGAAGAACAAGAACTGAAACATGGCCCTGATCAGAGGCCATCAGTAGGTCGTTACTTACTTTTACCAGGGCGGTCTCTGTGCTGTGGTGTTCCCTAAAACCATACTGAAACAGCTCAAATTGATCATTGTCCTGGAGATAATCACAGAGCTGACTCGTTACCACTTTCTCCAGAAGTTTTGAAATGAATACTAGATTAGAGATAGGCCTGTAGTTAGTGAGGACCTCTGGATCGAGAGTGGGTTTTTTAAGCAGAGGTTTAATTACTGCAACTTTAAAAATCTGAGGCACATAGCCGGATGTTATTGACAAGTTAATAATGTCAAGTATGAAAGTGCTAAGTAAGGGGAACAGTTCTTTAAGTAGCCATTCGGGAATAGGATCGAGAAGACATGTTGTGGACTTTGAGGAGGAAACAACCTGGGACAGCTGTCGAGGACTCACTGGTAGAAAGGAGTCAAAGTATGTATCAGTCATAGTGTCTGTGACCGGTGAGGCTGCACTGGTTGTATTAGACGAATCTAGGAGGTCTTGAATCTTTCCTCTAATAGTTACAATTTTTTCATTAAAAAAGTTCATAAAGTCATTGCTACTAAGATGAGAAGGGATGGACTGCTCAATGGACTGATGGCTCCGTGTCAGCCTGGCAACAGTACTGAATAAGAACTTGGGGTTATTCTTATTTGCTTCTATAAGTGATGAGTAGTAGCTGGCTCTGGCTTTCCGAAGAGATGCCTTGTATATTTTTAACTTATCCTGCCAGTCCTGGTAGAATTCATTATGTTTTGATGAACGCCATTTCTTCTCTAGTCGTCTAGAAACCTGTTTTAATTTACGTGTTTCCTGAGTATACCAGGGAGCAAGACTACTTCTGTTAACAGTCTTTTTAGTTGTTTAGTTGTTAGTAGTTTTTAGTGGATCAGATCACTGATGGAAGGTCTGACCATGAATAGATCTGAAAGTAAGAACCAGAATTTGAAAATGATCCTGAAAGAAACTTGCAGCCAGTGAAGAATTTTAAGGATCGGAGAAATGTGTGTTCTTTTACTAGAGCGGCTCAGAATTCTTGCTGCAGAGTTTTGTACCGACTGTAGGCGAGACAGATCCTACTTGTTTAGACACAAAATAATCTGTTACAATAGTCTAAACGACATAAATGCATGGTTTATAAGATCCAGATCATGTTGTGACACCATTTTCCTGAGTTTAGAGATTTCCCTCGGTTGAAGGGAAAATTCAACTGTTTTCAGTTTTTGGTCAGTTTTTTGCAGTGTTTCACTAGAGACATGTCTTTGTGGGTGAATGGGATGCAGGGGCCAACGTCCTTACCCGTGTCAGTGTGAGCGGTCCATGACCTTCGTCGACTAATCACCGATAAAAGCTTGATGCATTGATTAATGAGCTAATTATCTCTACCTTGTTTTGAAAAAGTTTTGGTTTCAGCATCTGTGTTCATCTCTTCACAACTTACAGTTGATCACCAGATCCTGCTGAGAAGACTAAGGGATGAAGTGGGACTGTCTGGGTCTGTGTTAGAATGGTTCTCATCTTACCTTTCTGGGCGCAGTTTTAGTGTATCTGCCAATCAAATGAGGTCTGAATCGGCAGATCTGTTGTGTGGAGTCCCTCAAGGTTCTGTTCTGGGTCATTTATTGTTTTTGCTGTACTTGATTCCCCTTGGTAAAATCATTCAGAGATTTCCAGATGTTTCTTATCACATTTTTGCTGATGACATCCAGCTCTACTGCTCTTTTGACCCAACTGAGCCCCAAAGGCTGAACAGCTTAGTCAATTGTTTGCTAGAAATCAAACAATGGCTGAGTGAAAACACTTTACAGCTTAATGTGGACAAAACTGAAACTCTGGTGATTGCTCCTGATGATAAGATTCCAGGGCTGAGTCAGTACTTGGGTGACTTAGGTCAGTCTGTCAAACTGAGCCTGAGAAACCTGGGTGTTGTATTTGATAAAGACATGTCTCTTGTTCAACACTGCAGAAAACTGACCAGAAACTGTTTCCTGTGTCACAACATGATCTGGAGCTTGTAATCCATGCGTTTGTTTCTTCTCGTCTGGACTATTGTAACAGTTTGTTTTCATGTCTTAACAAGAAGGAGCTGTCTCGTCTGCAGTTGATTCAGAACTCTGCAGCGAGAATTCTGACCCGCTCAAGTAGGAGAACTCACATTTCTCCGATCCTTAAAACTCTTCACTGGCTTCCAGTTTCTTTCAGGATCAACTTTAAAATTCTGGTTCTTACTTTCAGAGCTATTCATGGTCAGGCTCCTCCTTACATCACTGATCTGATCCAGCCTTACACCCCAGCTCGGTCTCTGAGGTCTGTGGATCAGAATCTACTTATGGTTCCACGCACACGGCTCAGGACCAGAGGAGAGAAATCTTTTCAGGCTGTTGCTCCTAAGCTTTGGAACAATCTTCCTCTCTCTTTGCGCTTGATGGAGTCTACTGACTCCTTTAAGAAACATCTTAAGACGTTTCTATTTGTTCAGGCTTTTCCTTGAATTTCTCGAACTCCTGTGTTGTTCTCGGTGTTGTCTTGATCTTTGAAGTATGTACTGTTTTGAGTATTGTTTTGATTGTTAAAGCGCTTTGTGACCCTGGTCTCGAAAAGCGCTATATAAATAAATATTACTTACTTACTTACTTACTTCACTCTATGGTCTCGGTCAGGTGAATGTTCAAGGTCACATGATTTTGTCACTTGTTCGCCACGGTAAAGTTGAGGTATACATGCTCAGTTGTGTTTTCACGTGCTAGTTTGTGCACGTGTGGGCTTCAGGGCCAGCCTCTCATCAACCTCTGCAGCTCAGAGGCAGATCGCTGGATCGCACCCACGAAAAGTTACCAGATCAAGTGTTTTGATGTGGTGAAATGTTCGCTCAGTTGCATTTACTGCTGAAAGTCATCATTCAACTCTTACTTTGTAAGATACGGCACCTTCTATGATCTGATAATGACTTACCCCTTCGTCAATCTCACATATACTCTGCCTGAAAAACATGGCATCTGTTTTCAGTTTTCAGTTCTGGAGCTTTGCAGCCTTGTGTGTCCGTGTAGAAATGGATGACGCACAATTTTCTGCAAGAACCAAATGATGCCACTGTTTTGACTCCATCATTCGATTTCCCTTGGCAACAATAAATGACAATGCATCAATTTGTCACAGTGGAGCACTCGTTGACCCCGGAGTAATGAATAAAAGCTGTCCAACGAACTGGCAAAGTTACCCATGGAGATTTCTAGCTCGAGAAATGTGTCAACCTCATTAACATTCATTCATGGGTCACTTAATCCTCAGGTACATATTAATGTAAGATCAAGATCAAGATCATCAAGTAAGTACGTAAGTAAATACGTAAGTAAGTAAGTAGGTAGGTATGTAGGTGAGTGAGTGAGTGAGTGAGTGAGTGATTGAGTGAGTGAGTGAGTGAGTGAGTAATTAAGTAAGTAAGTGAGTAATAGTTATTTCTAGAGCGCCTTTCCAGAAATGGGTCACAAAGCGCTTTAACAATCAAAAACAATACACAGTTAAAATATATTCTTTAAAAGATCAAGACACATAAGAAAAACACAGGAAAAATCAGGGAAAAGCACAAATAAAAATGCAACAGCCTGGAAGGATTTCGTGTGCGCGGAACCATCAGTAGATTATATAATCTAGTAAGAAGTAAGAAGTAAGTAAGAAAGGGATACGAGAGGGCCGAGCACAGACCTTTGTGAGACCTAAGATTTAGAACTCCTTCAGGTTTTTCTCAAGGTGCGATTTTTAAGATGACGTCATGTGTTGGACAAAATTGTTTAAGCCCTCAACCACAGCAGTAGATTTCCATTCAGTTATCAATAAAAACAATTGAAGGGTTCAATATACAAATTATAAAGCTAATTTTTTTTTTCCCATTAAAAGTAAAGTTTTAATATTTAAAGTGTTAAACTCATTGGATATTTGATGGCTCTGATCTTCTCCATAGACTCTCTCTGTGGTTGAAAAAAACAGTTCACCTGCTGCTTCTTCTCTATTAGAATCCCGATGTTTTGGCGTCCACGTTAAAAAAGGGTGTTGAAGTGCAATGAAATGAAAGTTCTATTGACGAGAAATGTGTCAAAGTCACACAAGCGTGTGTGTGAAGTCATGTTATTGTTACGATGTCATTTTTACTTATAGTGTGTCAAAAACGTTGAGGTTCACACATGCAGGAAGTAGGTCGCTGGGAAGCCCCTTCTTGTCCTCCTGACTGACAGTTCTGTGCATCCTTTGGGAAAATTTGAGGTGATGACTGTTTCACTGGCCTGACCAATCCGTGTGGCATCCACTGGTTCGACCCCCCTCGTGTCGCATCTTCTTCACATTAAACATGGTGAAGGAAACTCATCGAAAAAAGATTGTGTAAGAGGTTTTCACATGGTGTGTTACCGGAGCTTTCAAACACAGGCTGTCAATCTTTATCAATATATTTGGGCTTTCTTCCCTCACATGGTTCTAGTAGCACTCAAAGATATCTGCAGATCCATACACTCATCCCAGTAAAAGGCAGATTAAGCTAACTTTAAACACCTTTACGCTTATTTTAATTCGTCTCTTGAATCCGATTACTGGTTACTTTCCTCGTGTGTGTCTCCGAGTCCAGTGTCTGAAGGAGACGAGAGTGACAACAGAAAGAATTGAAATAACAAAGTTGTCTCTGCGTGTGTCGAGGAAAGCATGATGCCCCTGCTGCTAAAGAATTTACTCTCTAAGATTCACAATAGACCATGCACAAAATATTGAGTTCCTCTCTGGATTATCCACTGCGACGTGCAGGAGAGACGTCCAGAAATGTGTCTAATAATGCAAGACATGCAGTGAAAAGAACATTAAAAAAAAAATACAAACTTACATGAGTGTTGCGTCTGCCTCAGCACCAACTCGAGCTCTGAGCATCCGTTTTCAATTCCACCCATGAAGAAAGAGACATAAAACATCTCTGTGCATGTAGAAAACATTTGAGAAATACATGTGAAAATCTGCTTCGAATCTCAAATGAAGGCCTGGACGTGAAGACGTGTTGTTTCCATCAAATAGTTTCTAACAATGAGCTTCTCAATGCATTTGAATGTTCAAATATTGAAACTCATTAATCGTGGACTGACACACATTAAACCTTTGTGTTGTCTCTGGGTCAAGGTGACCCGGATGTTGGAAAACAAATGTGTTTGTGGTATCCCTTGTGTCCTTTCTGGGTCAAGGTGAACGACCTCCAAAACTGCATATGCATTTATGGAAGCCAGGGAGGTCGTTCATTCTCGACTAAGAGGCAAAACAAAGGTTAAACTGAAATATCTTGAAGTGATCGTTCATCTAAAGTTTGATTTCCACTCATTTTCTACTCACCCTCATTTTGACTAAATTTTTTTTCCATAATCTGTGTATTTTGTAATCTAAAAAAAACCTCCATACTGCTCATCTGTAACGTCTCTCTTGTATTGATGCCTCGACATTAGAAGTTGTATAAAATATATATATATATATATATATATATATATATATATATATATATATATAAAAATAAATCTATATTTTAAGATAATTCAATCTTGGATCAATCTTGCCTTTACTGACACTGGTAAAAACAATCTTAATATATAGAACATAGATATATATAGATATAGATATGAACATTACAGTATGGAATAGTGATGTGTAGTGAAGCCTCATGATACAGTATCGAACAACTGATGCTGTATCATGATACAGTATCAAACAACTGATGCTGTATCATGATTCAGTATCAAACAACTGATGCTGTATCATTATACAGTATCGAACAACTGATGCTGTATCATGATACAGTATCAAACAACTGATGTTGTATCATGATACAGTATCAAACAACTGATGCTGTATCATGATACAGTACAAACAACTAATGTGGTATCATGATACAGTATCAAACAACTGATGTTGTATCATGATACAGTATCAAACAACTGATACTGTATCATGATACAGAATCAAACAACTGATACCATATCATGATGCAGGGTCTTTATTTTCAAAGACCACTAGATGTCACTCTCAGCATTATAATATTTGTCTCTACTAACTCAATAAAACCTGAGATCATTTTCAAACTGAAAGTGACATCAAGATAGTCTTTCAAAATGTAAGCACTGCATCATGATACAGTATCAAACAAGTGTTATAGTGTGAGGATGCACTATAGTGTATGTAGAAGTTGATACCACAAACAGCATTATTTTTTATCTCTATCAGTGTGTTTCTCTAAATCATTTCAATATTCTTTTAAAAAAACGTGTTTGCTTCTAGTTGGCCGGACAACATTGATGAAAGACATCTGCTCCTCCATCACCAGTATGCACCGCTACTGTATCTGATATGTTATCAACGTCAGCACAAATGACCTTTTAACATTTGTGACGTAGTTTGAAGCCACACCTAAATCAGTGATGTCATAACAGGTGTTTCGTGTTACCCACTGACGGGGAACACCTTCATCGAACGTGGTCATTAGTCTGTGTCTCTGCCGCTGTAATTCACCGTGAACGTGTTCGATAGACTCGACGCTGAAGCCGATCCATGTTTATAATGTTCTCTTTGTTTCACTGGACAGAATAAAATGAAACTCACATGTTTGGATTAGTGAAGCTAGATTTTTAACAAAACCAAAGTTTTTCATGCTGAAACGAATATGTACATTATTTGTTAAATATTTCCAAGGTTCTAATGTTTATATATTTATATTAAAACAACATTTTATCATTTAAAAAAACTATTATTTTGGTTAATAAATGACTAAAATAAATCTCAGAGCTTTGAAAAAAGTAAACTTCTGTCAAATAATAGAACTTTTAACCGACATGGACGTCGATATTTTCTTACTGGTGACGAGAGAATCTTAATTTTCCAAGTTTGCACCATTTTCCCTGACATGCTGCAGACAAAACATACCAAGAAAAATGATGCTCAAATGACTCATAAGCTAATTAAGAAACATCGCCTGTCTACACAGAAGAGAATATTTGTTGTGGATCGAGTTGATTTGCAAAATGTGTGAGGGAAAGAAAGAAGAATCAGACGATAGCTGGGAACTGTGGTGGATTTTTAAGTCTCAATATGTCATCGATGATTTACCAGATCACTGCAAATTCACTGTCTTTGAGCCTCCAAAATAGTCCACGATTAAATCCAAGAAAAGTTGGACGTATTCTCTTGACAGTTGCTGTTGTCGATCACACAACCAGAGCTTTGTTCAGCAAACATTGAATTCACTGTTGGTACCAATCTGTAAAAACCTTTGTGCCAATTACAATTTCACGTCCAAATGATTGAATGTGTCAATGGACAAATAAATATCCTTTGATAATATTTATTTTATTCATAGGAACAAAACCACTTTTTATATGAATAATTCAATAAACATCATGGAATACAGTATATATTGGATTGGTTTGGAAAAAGGAAGTTTTAAAAATAAATGGAATATAACCAACAATATAGGGTGTGTCCTATAGGCTTAGTCGTGGTGCACGTCTGTCAGTGATCAATAAGCCAAGCTCTATTAAACACCGTTTTTTCTGCAGACCAGCGTTAGCTCGTTTCAAGTCCTAGTCAATGGATTTGCCGTTTTTCTGCTACTGTTTTAGGAATGTTCCCTTTGTGGTCATTGGACTAGGCTTGAAGAAAAGGGACTACACTTTCACTACATTTGAGAAAAAAAAACATCTTTAGCTTCATCGTTTCAACGTTTTTCTGCACTGTTTAATATTGTTCATTTTATTAAGTTGTCATTTGTGTCAAACTTGTTGCATGAATGTCGTCCGCTCCTGGGTCTGTTTAGTGAATCCTGATCAAACATACTTACATACAAATATTATAGCACAATGAGAATGTATCATAACAAGATCATTTGTTCCAGGATTTTTGTGTCATGTAGAGTTTCAGCATAGAGCCAGTAGAACATGAGTGAAGTTTAAATTCTGGGTGAACGAACCCTTTAATGGGTTGTAGAAAAGTAGACTAATGAATCAAGGGAAACTCACTGTATATCAAAATGCTTTTGTCGAATGTTTCATGAAACAATGCCTAAATCATATCAACATTACAGACTCCATGTGAGTCTTGGCTGCTGTATTGTCAACATACATTTCTACTCTCGGTCAGTGGATCCAAGTGGTATTTCTGTCAGCGTGACTTATGGTGTGTGCGTCTTATATAAGTCGCTGACCCACACGTCGAGCACCTGCAGAGGGTCATTTAGAAAGACTCATGCTACGCTGCACATTCTGAGGGAAAGTCATACAGCGAGGGCAGAAACCGTAACAAGAAGCAGTAAATCATAAATGGATTCTAAGTTAAATTAAACCCTGAATAAATAAACAATCCGGGAGAAACATCCGCCAGAGAGTTGGAAGTGAAGGCCAGATGCAGAGCCATTAACGTCAGACTAAGGACTGAATGCAGTGTATTATAAGATGGGGCTTTCCAGCGCTGCAGGGTTCCCTAATCACACACATGTTGCAACATAAAATCATTCAAGATGTTTGTCATTTCACTGAAATCGCTTTCCCTTATTGGCCAGTAGGACTTGTGTGTGACAGAACTGACGAAGTAAAAACCGCAGAGACAAGCGACAAAACTCTTTTTCAATCTCATTATTCTCATTAAAACAAAAGACAACTTTCCCATAGATTTAGGGAACATTTGCAGCACAATTTTAACTGGTTTAACTGAAAAACTACATTTATATCTATGACCTAAATGATCTTCTAGATTATAATCTCTGATCTGAAGTCATCTCCATAACCATACGATTGTATGAAACAGAGCTGATTCAAATGATTCAAAAGGTTAGGTTCTCAGTAGGAACGAGTTGTGTGTGCGACAAAATTATGACTTTTTTCCCTACAGTTCCAAAATGTTATATGAAATAAAATGTGGAAAATAAACAGTAAAATACAAAGAGGAACCCGAAGAGACAAAAGACTTACATCAAGGCTTAGATTTTGACACACAAGGGTCAAACAGTACAGTCTTTGAAATGAAGAAAAGAAGCACAGATCAAGAAATTGTGAAAAACCAAAACAAATAGAATATGTGATAACAGACATGAAACAGAGTCTTTATGTTCAGAGTCCACTAGATAACGTCTCTGCACTATTTCCCTTTGTGTTCTAATGAAACATCACATGATTTTTAAACTGATGGCGCCACCTACTGACCTCTGAACAACATGACACTGTTTCATGAAGCTTCAATGGCCCATTATTAGTTTTGGCTGAATTTTTTATATTTTTTAAATACTTTCTGAGCGAAGTATTATTCATGCGATAGTAGCATATTGTGGCCTCATGGTTCTACCTTTTGTAAAGACGTGGTTATGTAAGTGCACCTAGAAAGGGACTCAGTGAGTGCAGACCTCTGACAAGCCCATTATTTCTACTCCTGTCATTTTTCTTTTACACCAAGTTAATTGCAGGACAATTTTTAACGTTAATTTCAAGTTTGAGTTTTTCTAGTAATGGAAGAAATAATTTAATAGTCAAATTCAAATAAGCTGAAAGGGACGACAGGTCCAAGTAGTTCTTTAACAACAGGAAATAAGAGTGAAGAAGAAACTTTTTAAAAAATCACAAAACCTCCTTGTTAAAGTTAATATAATATTGATTCTCAGTGACTTTGATTTGATATAAGATCATGAACTAAAGTGTGTTTAGAAGAAAAAACATTTATATTTGTATATAATGATTTGCACTGTTGACAATCAAGACATGATCAGATCAAGACACACCTTAAATGAAGTGAGTGACATGTTAGCAACTGTCCACTGGTCGTTGATACCTTCACATGAAGACCAACCCTTTCATGAGCTCAGATAAATATTGACATGTTTGAAGAGCGATGACAGAGAAGCAGTCGTGGGTGTCAGCGTGAAGATCGGGACGAACCATCCCATCGAAGTTATAATTGAGTTGAGATAAAACCCTGAGGTCATGTCGTCCCAAGTCGCCACATACGAGTCCCTTAACTTTATCTCTGTTTAATCCAAACTCAGCTCGTCCGTCATGTCAACATTTCCTTCAGAAGTATTTAGTCTCGTTCGGTGTTTTACGTCATATGTGCATTTCTCTGGCAGCAGTCACTGAAATGTTTGTGTGGTTTGCTTTAGGTAACGTAATATTCTCATGGCTGTCTACCGTACACACACACACACACACACACATACGCTCAGTGACTCTCGCAGGACAGGAAGTGAGGAAGTAAACTAAAGCAGGAATATAGGCCACATCCTAGCATGAGGTCATGAAACACCGTCAAAGTTACAAGACTGCAGTTTGTTTCTGTTTCTCCTTCCTCAGCTGACTCTGCCAACATTCACGACCAACAATGACGATATTGTACGACATTCTCGCTGTGCACAGATACACTTTTACACACTTATAGACAACTGTAATTAAGGGGATGAATAAACTTAAATTCAGATGCAGTAATGATACAATACTTGGCTGAATTGACGGACAGAGGGAGGTGAAGAAAAGAGTGAAGCTATGGTGTAATGGGTATAATGGCGGTCAATTTGATGGACTTCAAACTTTAATCCAAAAAAAAGCATTAAAAAAACACTTATAGAAATGAAAAACAAAAAAATACTTTTAATTGTTTTGTTTTTGCATTGAGGAAGTGATTCTAGAAAACAGACCAGTGTAACAACTTTGATCCAAATAATAATAGCTAACCAATAACATTGTCATTTTTGGTAAAGAACATTTTTCACGATATTCTGTTTACTTTCTGCACAATAAAATCTACAAATATCTCAAGAGAAAGATACAAACTCTTTAATTCAACATATTTTTTTTAACTAATGGAGCCACCTACTGACCTCTGAACAACATGACACTGTTTCATGAAGCTTCATCAGACCATCACTACTTGTGACTAATCCAATACAAACTTGGTCATGCTAAGGTAAGGGGTAGATTTTGAAAGTAGTGATGATCTAAGAAAGCTTCATCAGATCATCACTAGTTATTAGAGATGCTCAGTTTTTCAGTGAGAGTTACGAGGAAGGACAATATTACGATAAATGTCAGACTTGGAGATGTCGAACTAAGATGGTTTGGAACTATTATTTGCAAAGAAAAAAGAGGTTCATTAATTTATACTTTTTAAAATATAATATATATTTTATTATATATTCCATTTCTCACAATTTATGTTTTTTAATGATTTTTTTTTTGACTTAGTTGGACGAATCTACTTCAAGTAAAAGTATTCTCTACTGTACTGTTTATTAAACATTTGAGTCGTCATCGCACAACATTGAAATAATAACTGCTGGTTCATTGTTTTGATGATCTTAATCTAGTCCTGTTATCTATCGTACCAAAGATGATATGAACTTAATCTCACTTTTCACAGGTCGAAGTAAATGAACTTTCAGACGAGGAGACGAAGAGTGAGTCAGAGGTGGCGAGACAGTCTGCCGAGCAACCAGCCATGAACTCGACCAGACAGACAACATGACCCTCCAATGATCGTCCGGCGGGTGCGAGAGGTCAGTTAGTCTTGTTGTTCGAGCGGTTTCCTGAAGAAAAGTGTTTAGTGCAGCAGAAGAACTTTTTTTTGTGATAGTCAAGATTATTTACAGTTTAAATGACAAGAGAAAAGGAAAACAGATCACAGCAAATCAAAATGAGTGAGAGTGGCGATTAAAAACGTGATTTTAACAGGCAGAAACCTCGGTCAGAACCAGACTCAGTGGGGACGGCCTCCTGCCACGACCAAAGAAAAAAAAAGAGGGAAAAGCTTCATTAATGTTTCTCACTGGTCATAACAAAAATAGTTTTTCCTCTGGAGTGACTTAGTTAACTGTTTAAATGGTTGTCATAGCAACAGCAGGAGATTCTTCTCACGCACAAATCCCTGGTGGTCCAGCAAGCATCACAGGGTGGACAGGTCAGGATGGTTCTGGACTCATATATTGACAAAGTGTGGGATTAAATAAAATTTGTTGTTGTTGCATGTTAGACAAAGGAAGAGAGTCTCGTTTATCATCATCGGCGTCTCTTGGGTCAGAGTGAGTCATAGGGCGAGTGATGGAGGACCTCCTGGAAAGTTATTCGCTTCTTTCGACCACTCAGCCTCACATTTACACCTTCAGCTGTTGACACTGTTCAATAAATCTCAACTGAGCAAAACAAAACAAGTGATTATATAGAAAATGAAGGAAAGAAATCGGGGAAGTTGTCGATAATTGGATCTTGTTGTATTTTAATAATTATTACACTTTAAATTTACAAGATACACTATTGAATTTGGATACAATACTTAAATAATAACAAATACATTCTGTTATTCAGATACAGATAATTAAATACCAGTTTACATTATATATTAATAAAATCCTAAAGGAACTTAATGTTCAAGAATAACTTCTTTGTATCTCGTTTTTAAACTCTTACTCTTTAATCTCTCTCTTCACTCCTCGTATCTTCAGGATCGAGGCCTCTGCTCCGCTGTAAACACTGATGTCAATTTAACTCATAAGAGATCAAAACATGCCTCAAAAGTACTGTGAATAAATGATTCGCTTGAATAAACATGTGTCGTCTACGTTGTTGGTTCATGAACAGTTTTTCCAGTGAGGTTGAGTTGTTCAATACAAAACATGATAAAAATGATATAATAAAAGAAATGCCAATTTTTAAGTTAAATTTCATTATGTTTTATTTTTAACCATTTTTAAATCTTTAGTCATGTTCATTAACTTACAGACTTTTAATGTTTTTGTTTTTCTTACATTTTGGCCACAATATTGTACAAGACATTCTAACTAAATACAAAAGTTTTGCAAACTTATAACTTTTATTTTATATAAAATGTATTTATGCCTTATTTTGAAGGTAAAGGTATATATATATTTTTTTTTTTTACTTTAAAAAAAAAAAATTTAAAGTTTTTATTTTGTTAAACTATATTCAGAATTTAATAACGGTTGTATTATGGAAAAGAAACAAAAAGGAAACAATTATAAAAACGTATGTATGATGTTATGTTATCCTACTTTTTATTGATCAAATATAGATTTAATGAAAATTAATTAATTAAAAAAAAAAAATTCCAAGAAAAAAATGAATAAATAAATACATGAAACATGAATATAATATATTTCATATCTTGCGAAGCCAAAAAAAAGTTTATTTGAATTTAAACTATATAACAATGAATATATATATATATACCTATATATATAATAATAATATTCATTCAAATAAGCAGTTTTTGTCTTTTCTAAAGTCATTTTCTTTCAAGTTCGTCCTGTTACATTTTTTTTTTTTCAAATACTAAATCATAAACAGCTTATTTTGTTTAATTTAGTTTCCATCTTAAGGATGGCGGCCCCTCACAAGTTAAAATGTTACGTTGTGCTGCTTTAAATCAATCTCTGTATTTTCAAGACTTTTCTTTAGCCCTTGTGTTGTCTCTGGGTCAAGGTGACCCGAAGGCCAGCAAACAAATGTGTTTATGGCATCCCTTGACCTTGACCCAGAGACAACACAAGGGTTAGTTCCATATTTCCACCAATCAGAGCTACGGTTCCTTGAGCTGATACACTTCAACACGGCCTCATAAACCACGTGTTGTTTCGTCAGTTCTTTCACATCAACTATTAAGTCTTTTTGTGCTGCTGAAGACCTTCAGTGTTTTTTTGTTGCCTCTCGATTAAAGATAATTATACAAACAGCTGCGACTTTTCCATGAGCTCAGAGTCCTCACCAGGAGTGAAGACCATTATGACCCCTCCGTCCTCACGTAAGAAAGTAACATTTGTAGAGCGCTTTTCTAGACCAGGGTCACAAAGCGCTTAAACAATTAAAACAATACCTGCTTAAATATATACTTAAAAGGTCAAGACACAGCGAGACAAACACAGGAGTCTCAGAGAATCAAGGAAAAGCCTGCAAGAATAAAAGTCACTCATTTCCCACCGCAACCATCACCACAGAAAAAAAAATCCTGGTTAGTGTAAGTGAGAGTTGCGTTAATCCTGGTATTCCTGGAACTTCAATGAGTTCCGCGAAATTCTTCAATTAAGCCACAATAAAAACAAAGTCATCGACTGTGAAACAAAACATGGTCACGGTCGAACGTGTTTAACGACGGCTCAAGTTTAATAGATGAGACCAGGAAGACAGAAATGTGTGTTTAGCTGACATCAGAGCTTCTCGTCTCTCGTGTCCTCGTGAGGGTAAAACGACTCTGCGAGGACCATAGTCATTTGACCTCTCGTGCGTGAGCTCAAAGGTGACCTGGATATCCTCAGGCCGAGGGTTCGCTGGATTGAAAACATCACATCGAGGGACAACAAGGGAGGAGACTTTCTATGTTTTCTCAGCATCGATTTACACTGTGATACTTAAAACGCATTAATTGCTCTGCAGTGACCCACATAATCAGTAAAAGATCAAAGGCAAAGACATATTTTTGCAGTTTTACACAAACTTAAATAAAGTCAAGTAAAAATAAACTTACTTTTACCCTTGAGTTGTCTCTGGGTCAAGGTGACACGAAGACCCAAAAACAAATGTGTTTTTGGCATCCCTTGGGTTGTCTCTGGGTCAAGGTGATACGAAGACCCAAAAACAAATGTGTTTGTGGTATCCCTTGGGTTGTCTCTGGGTCAAGGTGACACGAAGACCCAAAAACAAATGTGTTTGTGGTATCCTTTGTGTTGTCTCGGGGTCAAGGTGAACCACCGTATTATATGTATTACATATGTTATATATATTATATATGTTCTTTTTGAAGCCAGGGAAGTCGTTGACCTTGACCCAGAGACAACACAAGGGATACAACAAACACATTTGTTTCCGGGCCTTCGGGTCACCTTGACCCAGAGACAACACAAGGGGAAAGTAAGTTTATATTTTTCCTCTGTAGTTTTTGAATATACTACCCACAATTCTTCTCTGTTACCAGTTCAAATGTTTATATTTATATTAGAAGAAATAATTATTTAGTAGTAGTTACACAAAGTAATTGTAGTAATTCTATTTTTGTTAGGATTTTTATTAAACCAATATAATCATTTGAACAAAAAAATTGAACAAGTGTTCTAATGAAATTATTTTTAAACTGATGGCGCCACCTACTGACCTCTAAACAACATGACACTGTTTCATGACGCTTCACCAGCCCATCACTAGTAGTAACCACTTAATAACTACAAAAAAAAACGTTTTTTAAATTTCATATGAGGTTTCATATTGAATATATGTACAGATATCTTGGTTATCTTTGAGGACCATTTCGAGCGGGTCATGTAAAGATGGACAAAGACCTGCATGAGAAGAACAAACTATATATTTAGTCTCTGAATCACGGATGGCAGAAAAAACCTTAGTTCTTCTGAGAAAATTCATCAGGAATTAAAGTCAAAGCTTTAGCTGCAACATTCATGGGAGTTGAAACACATCAAATGCGACCTGAACGTTAACATATGTCAACATGTGTGAGACGTTGACGTACATATGCTGTTTACTGTACCATGAGAGAAACTGTCACCACATAAAACCAGGCAGCGATCCGGAGCGTCGGCACTTTCCCATGCATGCACTTAAGGTTGCTTCAAAGCTGTTTAAGATCCACAAAAACAACACAGACGACTTCACATGACGGTGTTATCACCAGCAGGGAATCTAACACAAGGTTAAGTAAACCACTCAAGGTCTTTCCCCGAAACTAATCCCCTTCTAACTTCTGCAGAGTTGAGACTTCCACGGATACCAAATGAGGTACGAGAGAAGGATGGAAAGGATTTTCAGATTTTCATCCAGTCAGCTTTAAATATCAGAGTCATGAAACAGTGTCATTATGTTCAGCGTCCACTAGATGGCGTCTCTGCACTATTTTCCTCTGCTTTAAACAACTTTTCTAATGAAACATAATTTTAAAACTGATGGCGCCACCTACTGACCTCTGAAACATTACACTGTTTCATGAAGCTTCATCAGACCATCACTGGTATTTAGTTAGTGGCCGGTAAGCTTAACTTTAGCATCAGCATTATAATATTTGGCTCTGAAAGTGACATCTAGTGGTCTTTCAAAATTAAGATCCTGATACAGCATCAAACAACTGATATTGTATCATGATACAGTATCAAAAAACTGATGCTTTATAATGATACAATGTCAAAAAACTGATTCTGTATCATGATACAGTATCAAACAACTGATGCTGTATCATGATACAGTACCAAACAACTGATGCTGTATCATGATACAGTATCAAACAACTGATGCTGTATCATGATACAGTATCAAACAACTGATGCTGTATCATGATACAGTATCAAACAACTGATGTTGTATCATGACACAGTATCAAACAACTGATGCTGTATCATGATACAATGTCAAAAAACTGATGCTCTATCATGATACAACAAGTGTTCTAATGAAAATGTATTTTTAAACTGATGGCACCACCTACTGACCTCTGAACAACATGACACTGTTTCATGAAGCTTCATCACTAATTGTAATGGTTTGTGCTGATAATGTAGATCAATTAAATTAAATACAATGTGATGAATAAGATACGATAAAACAAGTGACAGTAAAGTGGGCGACTCAATTGAAATAATCCATTAATCAAATGAAAGTATCCAGGTGTTTCTACATGATCCTTCATAGAAAAATACACTTTAAGATTTTTTTATTTTTTGTCATTGTCGCTGTCGCTGTGGTGAAACAAGAAACACATTTTCGAATGTGTGTTTTTCTTGTTTTCCCAACCTCAGTACCAGTGACGAGAATATGAGGTCACCCTTGACCTCCTTAAACGTGCCACACCTAAATCCCTCGGCTAGGAACACACATGCATGCACACACACACACACGCACGCACACACAACCTTGCATTATACTCACAGCAAACTTTTTCTTCTTTTAACAATTTGACAGATAAGAAAAATGCTCTCGACCCTCAGACCCTGTGAAAACACCTGTAACTCCCTGGCTTACGTTGAACAGATACCAGCAGCAGCCAGGTGCTGTCAAGGATCGTATGGAAGGTGAGCTCATCTGGGAAAATCATACAGGGCCAATGATGTAACAGAGAGACCTCTGACTGGAGCTGGTGCTGTAATGGGCATTAAAAAACCTACATGTTTCTAAAAATGAAATTAACAACCGTTGTAAAGAAAAAAAGAAAAAAACTCTCCCCTAACAAACTCAAATTATGAGGCACCACGAAGGGAACTGAAGGAGTTTCTCCCTCTTAGCTTGTGTTTCTCTGGGGAAGGTTGCCGTGGTGACGGTATATTTGTTATGAGACTGCTGAGTCGAGATAATCGGGGAGAAGATGGCCAATAAAAAGAGACACAAGAGGGGGGGAGGGGGTAGAGAGGTGTAAAGAACGCAGGATTGAGGGAAGACTCCTACTGTGTTCGTGGTTTAAATGGTCCCATTTTTATTGATGCTGTCTTTTAAAATGTACTAACAATAATATGAGAATAAAAACATGAAGATGTTTAATTTCATTAGAAAATGTTGTCACAAAATGAACTGGATCTTATAAACCAATGCGTTTGTGTGTTCTCGTCTAGACTATTGTAACAGTTTATTTTGTGTCCTAACAAAAAGGATCTGTCTCGCCTGAAGTTGATACAAAACTCTGCAGAAAAAATTCTGAGCCTCTCTAGTCGAGAATTCACATTTCTCTGATCCTTAAAACTCTTCACTGGCTGCCAGTTTCTTTCAGGATCATTTTAAAATTCTGGTTCTTACTTTCAGATCTATTCATGGTCAGACCTTCCATCAGTGATCTGATCCAGACTTACACCCCAGCTCGGGCTCTGAGGTCTGTGGATCAGAATCTACTGATGGTTCCTGAACACGCTTCCGGACCAGAGGAGAGAAATCCTTCCAGGCTGTTGCTCCTCAGCTTTGGAACGATCTCTGTGTTTGATGATCTACTGACTCCTTCAAGAAACATCTCAAGACATTTTATTCGTTCAGACTTTTCCTTGATTCTCTGAGACTCCTGTGTTTGTCTCTGTGTTATCTTGATCTTTTAAGTATATATTTTATTAAGTATTTTTTTGATTGTTTAAGGGCTTTGTGACCCTGGTCTAGAAAAGCGCACTATAAATATCAATTACTCACTATATTACTTACTTATTGCTGATGGTGACTTGAGGCACCTGAAGGTTTCTGAGAAATCAAAGGTTCACTTACATTTTAAACAGCATTATTAGCATCATTGCAGATTATATTCCAAATAATGTGTGTGTGTGTGTTGTTGTGACTCTATTGTATCATCAGTGTGTGTTTGTACAAAACTCTCTTTTCATTTAAATATTGAGATTAGAAAACGATCTAAAGCTCCGTCCACTGAAAACACTTTGTTGTTCTGGAGATTTCTCACCGCGCGTATTTGATCCCAGAAGTCTCCACCTCCAAGGGACTCGTTGTATAAACAAAGCGGGCCGTGACTCTCGTAACCTCCTGTTCGACCAGATTTCAGAGCAACTTTATAAAGTAATAAGTGTAAAACTTGGTCATGATGAGGAACTTACTGCATCTTGGAGAGAAGAACATTCACTACATGTCAGGAGAGTTGATCATTAGTTAACATTTAACATAATAAATCTAACTGGTTTATTTCAAATGTACTGCTACTTAAAGACATCCATCCATCCAGAGCTCCTTCACTCTTCAGTCTACAGTGGACGCACTTGCCATATTTAGTACTACTCATCTCTCTCGCTTGTTATTTTTTTATCTTCTTCTACAAACGATCTTAATATAAAGACTCATTTATTATCTGAAGAATTTCCAATGTGGAGGCTTCAATCCAAGATGGACGTCACAGACAAGCAGTCTGGAGGTATTTGGATGTTTTTGGACAAAGATGAAGACAAACATTTTTGTCTATAACTCGAGAACAGATTACTCTGAAAATAATCCCAACATAAATCGACATGAGGGTGAGTAGACCATGAGTTAAGTTTGAATTTTGGGTGAACAAAAGACAAAGCTAAGACCAGATAAAGGGATTGTTTTATGGACGAACCAAAGAGCAGATTAAAGCGACCAACACTCAACAACTATGGGACAAACTTAAGATACAGTCCCAGTTTATCAACACAATTGGGAGAGTAAATCAAGACCAGATGAACAAAGAAACACATGCAAGGACCGTTTCTAAACCGAGGGGGAAACATCAGACACAAAGTGTATTTGTACGAGACCAGATTCTGTGAATATTTGTAAAATAGAAGAAAAGGTAACACACAGGTACGATATCTAAACCAATGAAGCTTTATTACGGACATCGCTCCCTTGTAATAGTCCTTGTGCGACCATGAGTGTCCGACAACAGATCTACTGGATACACACACACAGTGAAGCAACAACATCACTATGTTTTTCATGTTTAAACCCTACATTTGTGTGTTCTAAACCACACTTGTGTGTGGCTGTGCGAGAGCCTGCGTCAGAGTGTGTGATAGGTCTTTAGGGGTTTTTCAAAGAAAAGGGTGGGAATGTTATTGATCACTGTCATGGTAATAGATACAGACATGTCGGCTGTGTGTTGGGAAGTCTCTCCGCCCGCATGTTTAAGTGTGTGTTAATTGCTGAGTGTGCGCATTCTGCTGCTCCAGCTTCGGCCTCCGCCGTCCTCCAGATGTGAGGACTTGCTCGCCCGTGACAACCGCCATAAATCAAAACGCGTAAACTAATGAACACATAGCGAGGGCAGGATTATAGAGTCCAATAAACAGAATCCAGGAGAGGAGGAGTGGGAAGTGTGGGATTACTGAGGATGTGGAGGAAGAACAGCAGAGAAGAAGAAACACTGGGAGGTTTGAATGAACGTCAGAAATAATCATTTCAGGGCATAAAACTGTTTTTAATGAGAGAAATAAAATGTCTTTGTTATCTCCGGAGTTTATTTCAGGTCAAACTTACCATATGTCAGGTGTCTCCAACTGATCCAGGAAAAGGAAAGGAGATGTTTTTGTTCCAACCACAGAAGAGAACACAGTTCAACCAATCAGTCTTCTGTAGACTGGACTCTGACACCTGATTTGTTCAATTCTTTATTTTTGTTCTTGGTTGGAACAAAAACCTGCAACAGGGTTTATCGCTGAATTCTGGACCAATTTTCAAACGTATCCGTTACATACATGTAGCTCTGATACAGGGTGCTTGGATATTTTAAAAATGCTGGTTTTACTTCTGATTTTGTCAGCAGACGAGCAACTCTCAGAAGATGCCGGACTTCTGTGCCGCCTATGGATGATACGAACGAGATCTCGTGGCACCTTTACGGGGTTTTAGTTTATTAAGTTTTGTATTGAATCCTTGACATGCAATCTCGGAATGTGTGTGATCTAGTGTAATCTTTAAACTAATGTCTCTCTTTTGCAATAAATTGTTTTTGTAAAACTATTCAAGTCCAGTTGCATCAGAAGTAAATTCTGTCAAATGAGTTTAATTTCTAAGAGGGTTTTATTTAGAAATCCATGACTGAGGTAGTATCAACCATCATTTCTTATTACATCGCAGTGATCCTAATCATCATTTTATCACGTTTTCTCAATACAATATTTCATTTTAAGATGTTATGTAATTTGTTTTGGACATTATCCTCAGCATACCTTTCATATTGGTTTCATCTATAACTTTCTAAATGTTTTTTTATAGTCAAATATTCCTTCTAATAATGTCTATCTGGTCTGAGGTTTGAAAAACAAACCACGTGAATAAATCTTGACCAATGTCTATAGACGTAATGCACTGTAGGAGCGAGTGGCACTATACCAAGATGGCCGCCCTGTATACACACCGTTCTAGTGGGCGGCAGCAGTCGATGTGGTGTCTAAGTATATATATGTCTCTGAGACTGACATTCAACTGTTTACACTCCAATGATTCCAGATTGGGTTAAAAGGATCTTGATCAGTTGGAACAAAAACCTGCACCACCCTGGCCCTTTGAGGACCGGTTAAGAGACCCCTGATCTAGAGTTTCAAAGTGGGTTGAACTACTCAAAAAGAGGTGAAGAATGTATTTCATTGTACTGTTACATGAACCCTGTCCTCTGTCGCTGATCAAGAAAATGGTCCGTGAACCTTTTATTGCTGTTATTACAACACCATGTGTTAAAACCAGCTGTTGTAGCTTCAATAATGGACTTGAGACATCAAAGAAGTGAACATGTTTTTTCTTCAGAACTTTCTGTGTCTTACTGGACTTTATTTTTTATTACAGAACCAAATCAATCTTTATCCTTTTATCATGTTTTATTCGTACAAGTTAATATACAATTAATAAAATGATCTTCCTCATTTTCAGGTCAATTGTATAATCTTAGATTTCGTTAAATATAGGCCTTCAATGCCTCATGTAGTCAGGAAATAATACATTCAATTCACTACAAAAATAAGTCACAATATATATATATATATATATATATATATATATTGTATATATATATATATATATATATATATATATATATATATATATATATATATGTCACAGTATCAGTACCAGTAGGATCTGGAATCCTACTAGTACAGATTGGAATTCCAATTGGTACAAGTAGGATTCCAGATTCTACTAGTGAATTCCAATCTCTACTGGGAGAGATTGGAATCCTACTACTGTATTGGGATCTGAATATTAGAATTCCAATCTGTCCTAGGACAAATTGGAATTCTACCTCTGACGTCATCGGACGTCATCGATGTTTAATCGACATTCCTCTCGCTGCAGAGTATGACGACACATCAGCGCTGCCGTCTGTCCAGACCTCAACAAAAGGTGGTAAGATTTTTTCATTTCCTCTCTTTAATTCGGCTTTTACTACCGAGTTGAACTTCAGTGACAGCTGGTACCCACGTGACCGCTGTTCGCTTCAAAAGATCCCGCTCTGCGTGCCTGTCAGTGACGCGGCGTCGTCAGTGACATCATCGGCATTATTCAAATGGAATCTGTCCTTATTCTTGGAGACTTTAATCTTCATGTTGATGACGTCACATCTTGTTCTGCTAAAAGGCCACATTTTAGACTTAGTTTTTACTCTTGGCCTGGACATTTCTAATGTATCTGTACATGATGTCCATCTGAGTGATCATTCTCTTGTATTGTTTAACCTGGACTTCATCCCTGAACCTAAGCCTTTGAAAGTTAGGTCTCAGAGGCGTGTCATCTCATCCGATACTGCAGACAGTTTTTCTGCTATGTTTGACCGTCTTTCCTTTGATGACTGCCCAGACGTGGACAGTTTGATTCACTGTTTCACTGATCATTGTGTTGAAATACTGGATCAAGTGGCACCTGTTAAATCGAACTTGAAAATTCAGAAAAAACGGTGCCCTTGGACGAATGAAGATCTCCTGAGTCTGAAGAGACTTTGTCGAAAGACTGAGCGTCTCTGGAAGTCCACTAAACTTGTGGTGCATAGACTTCACCTCAGGGATCTGATGACTTCTTACAATGAGATGGTAGAAACTGCTAGATCTGATTACATCAGAAAACTGGTAGGAGCAAATAGAAAAAACCCCAAAGTTTTGTTTGACACGATTAATTCTCTCATGTCTCCTGCTCCTCAAATCACGCCTGTCTTCTGTGAAGCTGACAGCAATGCATTGTTGAGATTTTTCATTGACAAAATTAAATTGATCAAAGAGAAAATCTCTCCCCCTTTGTTTGGAACCCCTACTGCCTCTGAGCCCCTCTCCTCCTCTTGGTCCTCCTTCACTGATGTATCTTTGGGTGATATTTCGGCACTAGTGAACAAGATGAAACCCTCCTCTTGCTCAGATGACGTCCTTCCTTGTAGGCTTTTTATCAAAGTATTTGATGTAATTGGCCCCTGGGTTACCAATATGGTGAACCTCTCCCTTTCCACAGGGGTTTTTCCCAATGCATTTAAACATGCCATTGTGGAGCCTCTGCTCAAAAAACCAGGCTTAGACCCAACTGACCTCAGTAATTTCAGGCCTATTTCTAAGCTCCCTTTCTTGTCTAAGATCTTGGAGAAGGTGGTGTCTGAGCAGCTGTCTTTGTTCCTGGATCAGAGCGACATCCATGAGAAGTTTCAGTCTGGCTTCCGTAAACATCATTCTACGGAGACAGCTTTATTGAAAGTGTCTAGTGACATCATGATGTCGGCTGACTCTGGTAAATTCACTGTTCTGGTTCTCTTGGATCTGTCGTCAGCCTTTGACACAGTTGATCACCAGATCCTGCTGAGAAGACTGAGGGATGAAGTGGGACTGTCTGGGTCTGTGTTAGAATGGTTCTCATCTTACCTTTCTGGGCGCAGTTTTAGTGTATCTGCCAATCAAATGAGGTCTGAATCGGCAGATCTGTTGTGTGGAGTCCCTCAAGGTTCTGTTCTGGGTCCTTTATTGTTTTTGCTGTACTTGATTCCCCTCGGTAAAATCATTCAGAGATTTCCAGATGTTTCTTATCACATTTTTGCTGATGACATCCAGCTCTACTGCTCTTTTGATCCAACTGAGCCCCAGAGGCTGAACAGCTTAGTCAATTGTTTGCTAGAAATCAAACAATGGCTGAGTGAAAACACTCTATAGCTAAATGTGGACAAAACTGAAACACTGGTGATTGCTCCTGATGATAAGATTCCAGGGTTGAGTCAGTACTTGGGTGACTTAGGTCAGTCTGTCAAACTGAGCCTAAGAAACCTGGGTGTTGTATTTGATAAAGACATGTCTCTTGTTCGACACTGCAGAAAACTGACCAGAAACTGTTTCCTTCAACTGAGAAAAATCTCTAAACTTAGAAAAATGTTGTCGGAACATGATCTGGAGCTTGTAATCCATGCGTTTGTTTCTTCTCGTCTGGACTATTGCAACAGTTTGTTTTCATGTCTTAACAAGAAGGAGCTGTCTCGTCTGCAGTTGATTCAGAACTCTGCAGCAAGAATTCTGACCCGCTCAAGTAGAAGAACTCACATCTCTCCGGTCCTTAAAACTCTTCACTGGCTTTCAGTTTCTTTCAGGATCAACTTTAAAATTCTGGTTCTTACTTTCAGAGCTATTCATGGTCAGGCTCCTCCTTACATCACTGATCTGATCCAGCCTTACACCCCAGCTCAGGCTCTGAGGTCTGTGGATCAGAATCTACTTATGGTTCCACGCACACGGCTCAGGACCAGAGGAGAGAAATCTTTTCAGGCTGTTGCTCCTAAGCTTTGGAACGATCTTCCTCTCTCTTTGCGCTTGATGGAGTCTACTGACTCCTTTAAGAAACATCTTAAGACGTTTCTATTTGTTCAGGCTTTTCCTTGAATTTCTCGAACTCCTGTGTTGTTCTCAGTATTATCTTGATCTTTAAAGTATGTACTTTTTTGAGTATTGTTTTGATTGTTTAAGCGCTTTGTGACCCTGGTCTCGAAAAGTGCTATATAAATAAATATTACTTACTTACTTACTTACTTACAATCTCCAATTCTAATAGGAGAAATTCAGATTAAATCAAAATGTTATTTTGATGTCATCAAACTCTAACCCTAACCCTAACCTTAACCCTAACCCTAACTCTAACCCATATCAATATTAAGATCCTAGTTCAGTAGCAGGATTCCAATCTGTACTGTACTATCAAGTCAAATCCTGTATTCTTTCCACACGATCGAGTCTTCTTCCAATGAAGTGATTTATCGTATATATTTGGCCCGCATTCCTCCGACATCATGACTATTTATCTGCGTACCACTGAAACCTGGGGATTTGCAGGATTATTTTTCACACCTTCCTGGATTTCTCGTGTTGCACATCTGGCAAAGCCCAGGAGATGAATGTACGTCCATGTTTTCATGTCTGCCAAACATGGGGAAGACACAGCTCTTCCTACTCATGTCTGTTGTCAGCTGACAGTTTTTAAATAAAGCTGCTGCATATAATGTAAAGTATTGTGTTAAAACTAGTCACATATTTATTTCAAACTTGTCAATATTCTACTGCATAAATTGATGAAATGTTGCAAAAGTAGTAGCTGTGACTATAAAGTAGGATGTGGTGACTTTAACCCTTAAGACAACACAAGGAATACCACAAACACATTTCTTTTCAGGCCTTTGGGTCACCTTGAGTATATTTTTACATTTTAGATTAGATATTTGATATTTATTATTTGAGGCACTTGTTTAAGATGTATTTTAACTTTGGGCCGACATTGATACCAACACCATCACTGGGAGTTAGAGACGGGGCCCTGTTGATTGACAGATATATACTTTATTTACATCAAAGAGATGAATTCAAATTTCTAGCAAGAAATAGCGAGAGAAAATACACAAATCTTGTCTGACAAGTTGAAATCCAAAATACAATAATATTATCTTGAAGGAATACAATCTTGATGAAATTCAAAATACAATCTTGATAAACATAAAAATAAAATATTGATAATATACAAAAATACAACCTTGGAAAGATTGAAAGGATCACATTTGGCCCGGATCTGATTTAAGATGAAGACGAAATAGAAGATGAAGGTACAAAGCAACAAATGAAACCTCACAGTAGCACAGAAATTATTTTATACTCATGAAGTCACAAAGGCATCAATGGGCTCCACAGCTCTTTGGAAAATGTGATTCCTGTTGTGTCGACACATGCCTCTGATTAAAAGGAAATCAAAATGTTCCAGTGTTTAAATCCCCTAACGAGGAAATTAAAGTTGATCCCTACCACGGAGACAGGTGTGCCGGATAAGCGAGATGTTAAACTATGTTAATCCCTTAACAAGGAAATTCAATTCCAGCTCCCAAAAAACGGCGGTGAGTGCGATTCCTGAACGAGCGTTCTTGCTCAAGAGCAGCGAGTGAGAAGTAAACAAGAGGCTCAGGTAGAGAAGTTTCTGCAGAACAATGTTGGCACGTCGACTTGATGATCATGTCAGATCGCAATTGCTGGTTTGAATATTGAGTTTGTCACACAGGATTAAGTCCAGGCTTCAGGATCTGTATTATTGTGTTACAGCCTTGCCACAAAAAAGCAAACATACAAGCGGCTCGTGCACCAAAATCACTTTATCTCACAGAGAGAATGTCGTGAAGCAGATGAATCTGACTTGGTTTAGAAAATGAAAATAATTTTTGCCCCTTTTTTCATCTCAAAGTATCAAACATCAAGAAGGATCGTGTTTTAAGAACGATTTTCAAAAGGAAAGCCGACTTAGATCGATGTGAAGGTCTTTTTTATTTATTTTTTAATCACCACTTGAAAGATGTTTCCTCGATGAATGAATGCTTGGATGGATTTGTTACCAACAACCACATATTAGACTCTGAAGATAATGACACTGTTTCATGAAGCTTCATCAACACATCACTACCATCTAGTGGACTCTGAAGATAATGATACTGTTTCATGAAGCTTAATCAACACATCACTACCATCTTGTGGACTCTGAAGATAATGACACTGTTTCATGAAGCTTCATCAACACATCACTACCATCTAGTGGACTCTGAAGATAATGATACTGTTTCATGAAGCTTAATCAACCCATCACTACCATCTAGTGGACTCTGAAGATAATGACACTGTTTCATGAAGCTTCATCAACACATCACTACCATCTAGTGGACTCTGAAGATAATGACACTGTTTCATGAAGCTTCATCAACACATCACTACCATCTAGTGGACTCTGAAGATAATGATACTGTTTCATGAAGCTTCATCAACACATCACCAACAAATAAATGTCAAACTCCAGACAAGGGACCCAAATCTGGCCTCTTGAGTCGTTTTAAAACCACACAAGACCAAAATACAGTTGACTCTAGGTCTGTGTATTGTTTATGTGTTGATATGTATCACGATACAGGGTCAACAATATGCGAGGATATACGTACTTAGTAGTAGTTTTGTGAAGTACTTGACTCTGCTGTTGTGATAGTGTAGTAACAAGGATATATGTGTAATATTGTCCAGTACTTGACTCTGGTGTTGTGATAGTGCAGTAACAAGTATATATGTGTAATATTGTACAGTACTTGACTCTGGTGTTGTGATGGTGTAGTAACAAGTATTTATGTGTAGTATTGTGCAGTACTTGACTCTAGTGTTGTGATAGTGCTGCTGGAGTCACTGTATCCTCTCCCTCAGTCTTCACCAGGATCTCAAAGGATTGTAAACAAAAAAGTTTATTGCAATATAATACGTAAAATAAATATGGTAAAAATAAAAAATATGACATGAAAGACAAAGACATACAAATAATAATAATCAAAACTTTGTGAAGTAATAATAATAAATACAGTGCTGTTATATTTATTGCTACAGTATCGTGAAAAGAAACATCACGATTTATCACTGTATCGATATTTTCTTGCACTCAATACAAACCATATCTTGAGTGTTGCATAAAGTTGATCAACGTCAAAAACGTTTCTTGAAACGTACAAAAAAACAACAGATGATGCAAAAAGAAAGATGGAGCATGTTTACCGTTGCAGCTTCTGATGTGACTAACTCTGACTTTTCTATCGTCAGTTGTTATTCTCCTCACTCACAGAAGATGTCACTCAAATTCAGTTTCCCCTAAATTCATAAACATCAAAATATTTCGTATCAAGTCATTCACTGAGGGATATATTCTAGTCAATAACGCGATTCTGTGCGATATTTAGTCGAGCGACCCCAGTGGACTAAAGTGGTAGTGTTTAGCCTGACGGGCGACTAAAATTTCCCATGAGCACTCGCTAAACGTGGCAAAAGTTTCCATGTCCCGGTTTGTAGCAGTTGATGAATGTTGTGTTTCCAGACTTCCATTGATGAATGAAGTTTGATACTGATGATGTTATGAATCAGATTGATAATTAAATAGGATACGGATTTGTAAATAAGATAACTTTAACTTTGTTTTTGTTTGTAAATAACTTAACTTTAACTTTGTTTTTGTTTGTAAATAACATAACTTTAACTTTGTTTTTGTTTGTAAATAACATAACTTAAACTTTGTTTTTGTTTGTAAATAACATATGTTTTTGTACCGTAATCCCCCCCATCACCACAACAACCAGTAGATATGTAGCATGTTCAATCCATCAAGAACTTTTACAGTGAAAATAAAAATCACACAAACACCTCAAGTCACGGTTTATGAGTCATTCAACTAGTTTTAACTTGACGTGTCATCACTAGTTATTTTAGTAGAAAAATATTAAAGGTACACATAACTACCCAGAGCTGCTTTAAGTAACATTGAAGTTAATCTAACTGGTAATTTAACAGCACAGATTGTATAAACACTCGTGCACACACACACACACACATTTCAATACAACACACACTTGGATGACACAACAAGAGTCGAGCAGTGGGAAGAGAGTTAGTAAAAACAGCAATAAAGTGAATGAAAGAGGCGACTGAAAAAATGTGTTTTGAAGAGTAGATTGCTCAACTGTTTGGACAAACCCCCTCTAAGTTACACACCATCTCACACACACACACTTGCACAAACACACACACACACACAGATACAAACTCCCAGGATGCTCTTGTATCTGCAGTCTGGGTGTTCCTGGTCACGCTGAGTCATGAGGTGACACAGACACGGAGCTGATGACGAGTGTGTGTGTTTTTGTTTGTCAAGGACCGTGTGTGTGTGTTTTTTTTTTGTGTGTGTGTGCGTGTCTCATACATGAAGGCAGTCAAGGATGAATCAATACTTCATCGCTCAAGAGTACGTTCCCAGCGGACAAAGTTATTTAAATGAACGTCTTGTTTAAACAAACAGAGACGACGCAGGTTCGACGTTTAGTGGACGATGTTTTCAGAAGAATGTGATTCATCCTGATATTGTTTAAGTTATTTTAATTAATTTATGGATTTAAAAACAATAGAATTCCATGTGAGTGTCCTGCTTAATGAATTAAACGCATTATAAATACATTTTTATGATGATTACGTTCCTAGTTTTATCAACATAAGCATTAAAAACGTTTTTAAACGTCAAAGAAGCATTCCTCTTTAAGAAAGGTTGCCAGATATTTTGAGGTAGTTTTGTTACTTTTATTTTATTCAATAAAAAATGGTTTCATTTAAAAAAAGTAATCATCAAATTTTGCTTCAATAAATCAATAAAAAATGTCTAAAATAAAGAAAAGATGCTCAAGTCAAACATGAAGTTACTTAACTTACTTTAGTGACAAAAAAAAATCTTCAATAAAAAAACAAACAATTAATGTCTGATGATTCAATCCCAATTATTAAATAATTAAGAAAATCCACCTCCATACAGCTCCAGCCTAAAACTGTATTCATTCTCAACTGCTTTATCCCTTGCTGGGGTCGTGGGGAGACAGTATCAAAGGGTGAGAGGCAGAGGACACCCTGGACAGGATAGTCTGTCGCAGGACACACAACCATTCACACACACACTCATACCTATGGACAATTTCCCACAAGTTCTCAATCAACCTCTGTATGTTTTTGGACTGTGGGAGAAACCGGAGTGCCCGGAGTAAACCCACCCAACACGGTGAGAACATACGAACTCCACACAGAAATGTCACAAGTTGGCTCGGCCTGGAAGTGAACCAGCAACCTTCTTGCTGTGAGGTAATCAAGCTAACCACTGCAAAACAAAGTTAATAAAAGACAAAAAGCATTTTTTTTTTCACCAAAACATATTTTACAAGAAGAGGAAACATCAGTCACCACATGGAAAACTCACTCAGACCCACAATATTAAAATATATAAAACTCTTATTAAGTATAATATTAAAAAATGGAAAACAAATAAAAACACAGCATTTCAAATAAAATGTTACAAATATAGTGTAGATGTTTAAAGCTTCATTAAACAATGATGCTTGGAAAAGTTAGACAAGGATAAACAAACAACATATATCAGATTTTATTAACATGTCAGTGTTGAAATTAAATTTTATTTCTTCAAATGATTACATTTTACTGCAAATCTTTCCTCTCGGAACTTGAAGAAGACACATCAACATACTCTAGAGTAGTAGTTAATAAACCCTTATTTAATGATGAAATACCACCTCATTGAAATTAAATTTAAGATTGTTTGGCTTTAATCCTTGTGTTATCTCAGGGTCAACATGACCCGCGGGCCCGAAAACAACATTTGTTCGTGGTATCCCTTGTGAACGACCTCTCTGGCTTCCATAAATACATATTCAGTGGTGGAGGCTGTTTACCTTGAACCAGAAGCAAAATAAGGGACACCGCAAACACAATTGTTTGATGATCTACTGACTCCTTCAAGAAACATCTCAAGACATTTTTTTTAGTGCAGACTTATCCATGATTCTCTGAGACTCCTGTGTTTGTATCTGTATTGTCTTGATCTTTTAAGTATATATTTTATTGTGTATTGTTTAAATTAAAGTGCTTTGTGACCCTGGTCTAGAAAGCGCTCTACAAATATTACTTACTTACTTCTAAAGTTATTTTTGCTTCATTTTAGGATCTGTTTTCAACTTTGTGTGTTTAAAATTTGCCAAGAAGACACGTTTGAGGTCTCAAATTTCAGATATAAAAAATGTAACTAGTTAACGGAGCCACCATTTCTAATCATCTCATCCTTTAAAGGTTGTTGATAGTTTGATCGACTTCAAATTAAACAAACACACATAATCCAGGTCTCTGAACGTGTATGAGGTCAGCTGAGGAGAGTTTCCGCCATTGATTCAGTTAATCTGTGCGGCATTGAATGGATTTGTTTAATAATTTCTCTCTTGGCTCAAAGCTTTCAAATATGCGTTCGTAGCCACGTTAACGTTTCACCACTTTTTCAAAATGCCAATTGCTGAGGCATTCAAGCGGGAAGCCCTTGATCCCTGCAGATTTGTACGTCGCAACTCATTTCTGTGAATCTGTGTTTGACTTTCCTGCGAGGATCCTGCGCCAAACACAAATCCACTTACTCATGTTATTGCCTCACATTGGTGTCTTTGGCATCACGACACAGGCAAGCCGGATTAAGGGGTTGAAATGCCACGAGAGAGACAAAGTATTTCTTTATAAAAGTGAAAAGCGACGGGAGAATAATAACACGGCGCAGGAACCCACATCTCTTCTACACAATTCAGAGAAATACATCTTGTAAAAGTAAACTTGTTGATTTAGCCCGACTGTGTTTAATTGGTGCTGATGCTGTGAAGGTTTTTTTTTCTGTCGACTCAGTTCTTCTTTTTTGATTTATGGAAGTCAGTTTCTTGTGGGGTGCCCCCCTGAGTCGCACATTTTCATGGATCGGATGAAATCAAACCCAGATTGTAGGAGATACTATGTGTTCCATTGCTCCACTTGGCTGCGATCACGTCGTAACTATAGAGGCGAGAGATTCTTGGTATTCACAACATAGAATCAGTATTTGTTTTAAATTATTATTATTATTATTATCAGTATTAAAATCTCTATTAAGGTGCAAACGAACCACAGATGAAACATCGTCTCTGTCAGGATGCGGAAGGAAACGCAGGAGCAGAAAGTGTCTGTTCGTCAAAACTTGACAGTTTTATTAGGAGCAGGCAGAGGGATCGTCACACGTAGTCCAGGAATGTACAGTAGTGATGGGTCTGGCAACACCGATGCGTCGAAGCATGCGTCGAGCTCAGAGAGCAACAACAGTGTCGGTGCGCGTATCGCTTTAAGAAAGTCTCGTGACCGATACCCAGACTGTGACGTTAACTCGCCAAACTGTTTAGAAGGAAGCGCATCTGTCAGCGCGATGCTTCTGCCAAACTGATCGTTTGCATAGAAAAAGATTCAATCATGGAGCAGCCCAACAATAAAAGTAAGCTTTCCACCGTGTGGGACCACTTTGATCTGGTCTCAGAAAATAGGGTTCTTGTTTTAATTTTTCAAAGTTTCCCCTTGGTCTGTTTTATTTTAAATTCATTTAAAAAGTGAGTATTAACTATTCTTTTTTTTTTTTCGGTAGGTTTTGTTTCGAATCTGTTCGACAGAATTGTTGTATTTACGTATTTGAATAAATCCACCTCCTCAGAGGCACTATCGGGCCAGGCACGAAAACGTCCCACAAACGTCCAGGACGAACTCAGGTACAAAGCCACTTAACAAAACATTCAAGATTGCCTTATTCATAATCAATTTATATCACTTTACTGTCTCATTTTAACCATCAAGCTTCCAGGAAGCAGGTGCCGGATGAGGCTCTGCTGAAATTCATCATGACTGAAGAAGAAGCTTCTTTTTTGGAAAAAAAAAAGTGTAAAACACTAAAACATGTGCACAAGCATCCTCATTCACAACACATTCACTTGCATGTTTATATTATATTCATATTTATATTTGTATTTAGTGTATCAAAATGATGCAATGTTAAAAAAAAATGACTTAAATTATATTATTGTATATGTGTGATCAAATCAGTCTCAGTTGAGCCTCTCAACTAGGTTGCTTGTAATGAATCATAACGTCCAGCAGATGTCAGTATGCAGTGACACAGTATCGGCACAGTATCAATACAGTGTTGCTGTGTGTTGAAACGTTTCATGATGCCTCATCGACCCATCACTAATATACAGCAAACAGGTACGCTATCCGAAAAACAAGTCAAGGGCACAGGCAGGCAGAAAAACGAGAAAACGTACCAGGGTCAAAACCGGGATGGCAAAACAAACTCGAATCGGGGTCTAGAACGTGAAAACCGTGTGACAAACTGACAAAGACTGAGGGAGAGTGAGCAGAATAAGAAGGCTGCCAGCAATAACTGGCAGCTGAAGAACAGGAGAACACAAGACAGGTGGAGACAATAACCATGAGCAGGGGGAGGGACCGGAAAGGAAACTCACAGACAGAGAAGGTTGCAGGTTTCAAAATAAAAACAAGGAAACACCAAGAAAGACACACGAGACACAGTCTCACTGTGGCTCAAAAGTGACACGAATCCCATATAGATAACAAAGTATATTTGTTGTTTTTCTATATGGACTGTTGAATGTTCAATTACCTTAACATTTCTTTCCCTTTAGAAAACTTGTTTAAAGAGGAAATTTTAATTGAAAACTGAATTATTAGATTCCGGAATAGTTAGTTAGTATTTGTATTCACAAAACTCGAAAAGTGAAAATAACTCTCCAGCTGACAGTTTGGATTATTTTAAATACATCGTAATGTGTGTTTTTTTTTGAAAATCGTTGTACAGAAAAAGCAGCAGTTTTGTAGATGAGACATACATGTATTGGTTTGGTCTCATATGCTTTGATATCTAATCTTAGCGTCGAGGCATCAAACTTCTCTCTTGGCACACGTCAGTGTATTATCAGTCGATAATACTCATCCCTGGATCTACTTTTCTCATCGTTCAGAAGAACATGGCGACCACAGCAATGACAGTTGCTCCCTCCGCGTCAGTCCATTTGTCAGCACGTTCCCACAATTACTCATCCACCATTGGCCTGATGCATAAGGAGCTCCTGTTGGCCGTGAAACAAAAGACGGGTGACACCCAGTAGTGAAGTCATACAAGACGCAAACGTTCTTACTCTTGGCGTCACAAACAAAGAGATTTGTGTCACATTACGGGAGTGACAGAGATAATGCTATGTTTGTTGTTGTTGATTCGACTACATCATGGTGAATAGATGATCGACTGGAGAGCAGAGATCTCTTTGCATCACAGCTGTCCTGACGCTCAGCTGTGAAATACTCCATCAGTTGTGCATCAGTCCCAGTTGAAAACCGTTTTTCTCAGCATCCTTGCAAATCCCAGAAGAAACCAACGTTTTTGGCTGAAATTTACTTGGACTTAAGAATCGAAGCATTTTTAATCCTTCAATCTACTTAATACTTTTTGAGTGATTATATTTTCACATGGAAATTTAGGAGTTCATTCTTTTTTTTAACAATCCAGCTCGATAAAATTAATTTTGTGTCCCACTGTGACATGGTCAAAACATTGCTCAAGGAAACTAAAGCAACTAATACAATTAGTAATACGTATAAACGCAAGGGTCCCCAATATTTTTTGGAATTGGAAACATCTGCAATATTTTCATGGACCACCCTTCAATTGATAAAGTAAAAATAAAATAGCATGACCGACAATAAACCAAAAATTAAGTGCTAGAAAAATGCATCTCACCATAATGCTGAATCAGCAAAATATCTAGACTGTAGACATCCATAAAGAGTTTGTTTGGACTAATTTTACTTTAGCGTAGTGCTGTGTTTATGAAGCTTCATGAAACAGTGTCATGTTGTTCAGAGGTCATTAGGTGGAGCCATCAGGTTAGAAATGATGTTTCATGACGCCATCTAGTGGACTCGGAAGATAATGACACTGTTTCATGAATCTTCATCAACACATCACTACCATCTAGTGGACTCTGAAGATAATGACACTGTTTCATGAAGCTTCATCAACACATCACTACCATCTCGTGGACTCTGAAGATAATGACACTGTTTCATGAAGCTTCATCAACACATCACTACCATCTAGTGGACTCTGAAGATAATGACACTGTTTCATGAAGCTTCATCAGACTGTCGCTAATGTCAGGTATCCAAGTGGTTTGAAAGCGAGTCAGTTGGACTGTGTAGAGTTCTAGGAAGACGGTTCACCTCTCATCCGAGACTTCTTCAAATCCAAATGAATCAATGATTGATTGAGCAGTTTTCTCAGTCTTTGAAAATGTTTGATTTTGTTGTTTAATGTTTTATGATGTTTTTGTCTTTATTTTATTTCACAAATCTGTTCCATCTTAACTATATCATTAAAGCCATGAAATCGATAACAATTGATGTTGAAATGTATTTCTTAACCATTTGGCGTTAATCAAAAATGGAGTCGCTTGCGCTGCCTGAAGTCATAAAACCATGGAGGGGCCGCGGGAATGTCAAGGGCCACAAATGACCCGCGTGCCACAAGAGACCCTAAGAGAGAGGAAGAGTTTATTCATCTGAACAAACTCTTCTTTTGAATCTCAGATGATCTTGGTTGGTTCTACAAGACCTTTCTATTGTGTGTCAATCTACCGCCCGCCTGGTCCTGCGGCGATGTTCTTGAAAGACATCAGTGACTTCTTATCTTCCATTATTCAAATGGAATCTGTCCTTATTCTTGGAGACTTTAATCTTCATGTTGATGACGTCACATCTTGTTCTGCTAAAGAACTTTTAACTTTAATAGAAGCCTTTAATTTTGAGCAACATGTTTCTAAACCCACTCATCAAAAAGGCCACATTTTAGACTTAGTTTTTACTCTTGGCCTGAACATTTCTAATGTATCTGTACATGATGTCCATCTGAGTGATCATTCTCTTGTCTTGTTTAACCTGGACTTCATCCCTGAACCTAAGCCTTTGAAGGTTAGGTCTCAGAGGCGTGCCATCTCAGCCGATACTGCAGACAGTTTTTCTGCTATGTTTGACCGTCTTTCCTTTGATGACTGCCCAGACGTGGACAGTTTGATTCACTGTTTTACTGATCATTGTGTTGAAATACTGGATCAAGTGGCACCTGTTAAATCGAACTTGAAAATTCAGAAAAAACGGTGCCCTTGGACAAATGAAGATCTCTTGAGTCTGAAGAGACTTTGTCGAAAGACTGAGCGTCTCTGGAAGTCCACTAAACTTGAGGTGCATTGACTTCACCTCAGGGATCTGATGACTTCTTACAATGAGATGGTAGAAACTGCTAGATCTGATTACATCAGAAAACTGGTAGCAGCAAATAGGAAAAACCCCAAAGTTTTGTTTGACAAGATTAATTCTCTCGTGTCTCCTGCTCCTCAAATCACGCCTGTCTTCTGTGAAGCTGACAGCAATGCATTGTTGAGATTTTTCATTGACAAAATTAAATTGATCAAAGAGAAAATCTCTCCCCCTTTGTTTGGAACCCCTACTGTCTCTGAGCCCTTCTCCTCCTCTTGGTCCTCCTTCACTGCTGTATCTTTGGGTGATATTTCGGCACTAGTGAACAAGATTGAAACCCTCCTTTTGCTCAGATGACGTCCTTCCTTGTAGGCTTTTTATCAAAGTATTTGATGTAATTGGCCCCTGGGTTACCAATATGGTGAACCTCTCCCTTTCCACAGGGGTTTTTCCCAATGCATTTAAACATGCCATTGTGGAGCCTCTGCTCAAAAAAACAGGCTTAGACCCAACTGACCTCAGTAATTTCAGGCCTATTTCTAAGCTCCCTTTCTTGTCCAAGATCTTGGAATAGGTTGTGTCTGAGCAGCTGTCTTTGTTCCTGGATCAGAGCGACGTCCATGAGAAGTTTCAGTCTGGCTTCCGTAAACATCACTCTACAGAGACAGCTTTATTGAAATTGTCCAGTGACATCATGATGTCGGCTGACTCTGGTAAATTCACTGTTCTGGTTCTCTTGGATCTGTCCTCAGCCTTTGACACAGTTGATCACCAGATCCTGCTGAGAAGACTGAGGGATGAAGTGGGACTGTCTGGGTCTGTGTTAGAATGGTTCTCATCTTACCTTTCTGGGCGCAGTTTTAGTGTATCTGCCAATAAAATGAGGTCTGAATCGGCAGATCTGTTGTGTGGAGTCCCTCAAGGTTCTGTTCTGGGTCCTTTATTGTTTTTGCTGTACTTGATTCCCCTCGGTAAAATCATTCAGAGATTTCCAGATGTTTCTTATCACATTTTTGCTGATGACATCCAGCTCTACTGCTCTTTTGATCCAACTGAGCCCCAGAGGCTGAACAGCTTAGTCAATTGTTTGCTAGAAATCAAACAATGGCTCAGTGAAAACACTTTACAGCTAAATGTGGACAAAACTGAAACACTGGTGATTGCTCCTGATGACAAGATTCCAGGGTTGAGTCAGTACTTGGGTGACTTAAGTCAGTCTGTCAAAATGAGCCTGAGAAACCTGGGTGTTGTATTTGATAAAGACATGTCTCTTGTTCGACACTGCAGAAAACTGACCAGAAACTGTTTCCTTCAACTGAGAAAAATCTCTAAACTTAGGAAAATGTTGTCGGAACATGATCTGGAGCTTGTAATCCATGCGTTTGTTTCTTCTCGTCTGGACTATTGCAACAGTTTGTTTTCATGTCTTAACAAGAAGGAGCTGTCTCGCCTGCAGTTGATTCAGAACTCTGCAGCGAGAATTCTGACCCGCTCAAGTAGAAGAACTCACATCTCTCCGGTCCTTAAAACTCTTCACTGGCTTCCAGTTTCTTTCAGGATCAACTTTAAAATTCTGGTTCTTACTTTCAGAGCTATTCATGGTCAGGCTCCTCCTCACATCACTGATCTGATCCAGCCTTACACCCCAGCTCGGGCTCTGAGGTCTGTGGATCAGAATCTACTGATGGTTCCACGCACACGGCTCAGGACCAGAGGAGAGAAATCTTTTCAGGCTGTTGCTCCTAAGCTTTGGAACAATCTTCCTCTCTCTTTGCACTTGATGGAGTCTACTGACTCCTTTAAGAAACATCTTAAGACGTTTCTATTTGTTCAGGCTTTTCCTTGAATTTCTCGAACTCCTGTGTTGTTCTCAGTATTATCTTAATCTTTAAAGTATGTACTTTTTTGAGTATTGTTTTGATTGTTTAAGCGCTTTGTGACCCTGGTCTCGAAAAGCGCTATATAAATAAATATTACTTACTTACTTACAAAAAAAAGGAATAAATGGAAAATTATTCAGATTTTTCTGATTTGTAAAATGCATCTTCTGTGTTAAGATTATTCTTGCTTGTTAAAGATTTTCTAAGAAGTTTCTTCAGTTTTCATTGATTGAAACTGATGTCGTCCGTCATCTGTGAAGGTATTTGCAACTTCTGTGGTATTTATACACATTTTGTAAATAGTTCGACTGGATTTTACTCTGGAAACATTGGTTTCTTTCCTTAAAAATCAAAGTGAATCTTTTTTTTTAATTTTGTGGTAAAAATCCAAAAGACAAAACCTTCACATCCAGAGTGTGTAACTTGTGTGTTAATGTCGATAACTCAATGTTAATCAATGCTTCGTCACAATATTTTATTTCTGATTGATGAGGGAGACGGGAAATTTGTCACACAAACTCAGACGCACAAACACACACACGCACGCATGTAAATACATACAACACACAAACCTTTTTCATCCCAGTGTGTTATTGAACATCTGGGTTCAATTTCACACTTCAAAAACCCAGAGTTGAGCATAGCCAATATTGGCCAACTCAGAGTGTGTTATTCCCTCGCTGTGTTTGTGTGTTTGTGTGAGTGTTATCGTTGGACACGATCCTTCTATAGAGGGACGTTTTACTGTTGACTCTGCCATCTTGGTAGAACACCAATGATGCCAGGAGTGAACGTGTGTTTCTGTTTGTATGTCTGTGTGTTTGTATTAAAAGGGATAACTAAGTTGTGTTGACCAGACGCTCTGATGAACACAAAGCTCTGGATTTCTGTCTGTATCCCACAGAAGGATTGTAAAGAACACACACCTAGAATCGGTGGCGCGAGGTTCATGGTTGGTGAGGCACTGACTCCTTTAGTGTCAGATTTACAAGTATCTAAACACAAAAAAGTGAATTATTCTATTACCTACTGGTTTTATCTCATCAGCATTCTTCACACACTTATGAAGTTTAAAAAAATATATGATTTAATTAATAATTTCTCTACAAGTCTATATTGAATTGTTGTGATATGTTGTCGGATCTTAGTCCACGTCCTCTAGATCTATGGCAGTCATCAATTGTGGATGAATATTGATTTATAGATTCATAAACATCATGTTTGACAAACATATAAGAGTCAAAATCTAAATTTAAACAATCAATGGATATTTTTCGATAAAAGATGAATAAACTAATATATAAAGGATCAGCAAACGTGGATTTAGACAATATAGAATATGACTGGTATAGTAAAGGATTACAAGGAAGACGCAGCTGGTTCAATGCTATTAATTTGAAAGCCAAGGGTTTATTTCTTCCTATTAAATGGTGTTTGGGGAATTTACTGTAAAGTTTAGCGAGAACTCTCCAGATTTAAGTTCGGCTCAAGAGTGAAGAATCCCGAGCGACAGTGATAGACAAGTGGTGCTGTAAAGACAGAGAGACCCGTCTTTTGTTGCTTCTGATTGGTTAATATTGCATCAGGCCTTGGCTAGATTTACGCCAAACTGGAACAATGTTTATTATGGTGAAAAGATAAATATAGAGTATTAAATGGGGTAAAATAATTGTGAGGAACCTGTAAGATTTTATTTAAGGCCAAAATGTAGTTTTTACATATTATATTGTATTTCTTTTAGTATTATCACTTTTTTATACGATTGAGATTAAAACAGTTTCTTAATTTAATCCGTAGATAAAGTCCATGCGTCTTTCCTTCGCCACAGAAACCTCCATTACTTTGGTTTAAAACCTTATTTCCTTTAGTTTTAAAAGTATCTCGACCTCAATAGAGATGTGACGTAGTTTGATGAGGCAAATGAGTTTGTGCTTCAAGCTTTGCCTTTTCACTGCGGTAGTGTTTCTGATCAGCGAAACTAAATAAGACCCTTACGTACACTTTAATGGTTAAATACATCAGCCAGACTGTGGAAAATCAAGTAAAATAAACGTATCTGTGAGCATTATATTGGTGACATTCACAGATACATCAATTGCATGTATCAACGCAGTTTGTGGTTGATTGCGCATTCAGAGGTGAGCACTGCCTCCCCTGAGTGCTCGTCCGTGCCTAGAATGCCACTGGCGCCGCTCTAATCTGAGCTATGAAGAGCAACAGTCAGGTAGACTCTGGTGATGTGAGCTGTCCTCACACTAATACTCTGTCTAAGTCCTAACATATGAGTCTGGATGTGGGTCACTCTCCTATTTACCTTAGGATCGACCTTTGACTGATTTCTTCTTTGATCAGCGGCTCCGTTCTCCTCGTCATTATTTCAATATAACGCCCGGAGCATCACTATTCAAGGGCTCTGTGTGTGTCTGTTGTTCACATCCACCTCCATCAATATCCTCGCTTACTCTGTCAACATCACTCCACTTCTCCGTCATTGTCCTTCCTTCCTTCACCTAAATCGCCCTTTTCAAAAAACGTTAAAGCCCTTGTGCAATCAGCTGTGCGGCTCTGAAGGGAAATCCCCCTTAAATTACTTTAGGAACTTCTCCAAATGTAATCATCCCTATTGGTTGAAGGAACCTCCTACTTTCTCTCCCACTGTCTCCTTCTGTTTTAGGTTCTCAGCTCTTTCCCTCCTCATCTCCACTTGTTGTGACGCTCGTGAAGCTCTGTTTTGTGGATAAACAAATGACTATTTATGCTTTAACAAAATGTCTTTTAATGATGAATAAATCACAATGGATTATTTAAATCACAGCTGAAGGGAGTTTAGTGTGTAGTTTCTCCAGGTGATTCGTTATGTTTGAAGTACAGAAGGATGTTAAAGACATAGAAATTAAAAAGATATGATTAACTAGACATATGTATTTCCAGAAGAAAATGAATAACTAGAATATGTGCATTTCCCAGAAGAAAATGCAGTGTGAATGCTGAATTTGCTGAATGTGTAAACTGAAACGCTTGTATAGTATTAAAGTATTAGTATTAAAAGTAAAAATGTGTGTAAACAGTTTAAATGATGGCATAAAGAAGAAAGGCAGATGTGAAAACATTGAAATTAAGTGAAAAAGGTTGAGAAAAAGAAAAAAAAGAAGAAAAGGAAAAAGAATACAAAGAAGGAGAAGAAGAAAAAAGTAGTAGAATTAGTAGTAGAAGAAGTAGAAGAAGTAGTAGAAGAAGAACTAGTAGTAGAATTAGTATAAGTAGTAGAAGAAGTAGTAGTGGGAGTAGAATAAGTAGTAGATGTAGAGGTAGTAGAATTAGTAGTAGAAGTAGAACTAGTTGTATAATTAGTATAAGTAGAATTTTCATCACTAATGAAACCTGTTCATTTTTTATTTGGTAGGAAAAACAAAGATGTGTCTCTGTTTATGGAAAAGTAACGTCAGTCATAAAAATTTGTCATCAGAATCACAGCTGACTTGTGGGTAGTTTTCTAGACTGGAGATCAATGCTTGATTTCTAAAGACCATCAACATCCAATGGCCTCAGAAATACTAGACAGAGATACTGTACTGTTCCACCACAAAAACAACTCAGTCAAACTTGTATAGCTTGTCTAATAACTGTTTGTTTTCAGGTTTAATTATATGTTTAATTGTTTTAACCGTTTTTTTTTATTGTGATAACACTGTTCAGTTCTTTGAAATCAATAGATTTAAAAGGCTCAAAAAATAATAGTAATAATATTATCAAATATAAGCCTTGTCTATTGGATCATCTGGATCTGACACTGCCGTGTCAATATGAACTTGTAAAGATCTATGAATCACTGGAGGATGTTTGGAGATTTTTCGGAATCTAGAAGCAGAACTTTAGCCTTAAAAGACTTTTGACCACTAGGGTCTCGAAGGCAGACACTCTAAGCTCTAAGACAGATGGGTCGTAGAACCAGATGTTGCCTGGAACAACCTACCGAGTCACACACATGAACATAGATTGATCACACACTCCCTCACACCAGAGCTTCCATGTATTCTGATTATCAGGATAAAAATAATGAAGCAATCTTTAAAAATATAAAAATAATGTTGTCACAGATATTTGAATAAAAGCTGCTCAGAGAGTATTCGTTGCATGAAATAGAACGACAGTGGAAAAGTGACTGCGTATCTAGTATCATATGGAACAAGATGACGTCCGTGTGTGCTTGACCTTCGCTCCAACTGTGCTTATCAGTGGAAGCTGAAAGTTGAGGAGACAGATTTAGCTCACTGGGTTTGACACAGGAAATAAATGAAGAGTCGATAAAATGATTGATGATCTGATGAAGCTTCATGAAACAGTATCATTATCTTCAGAGTCCACTAGATGGTAGTGATGTGTTGATGAAGCTTCATGAAACAGTGTCATTATCTTCAGAGTCCACTAGATGGTAGTGATGTGTCGATGAAGCTTCATGAAACAGTGTCATTATCCTCAGAGTCCACTAGATGGTAGTGATGTGTTGATGAAGCTTCATGAAACAGTATCATTATCTTCAGAGTCCACTAGATGGTAGTGATGTGTTGATGAAGCTTCATGAAACAGTGTCATTATCTTCAGAGTCCACTAGATGGTAGTGATGTGTTGATGAAGCTTCATGAAACAGTGTCATTATCTTCAGAGTCCACTACCTGGTAGTGATGTGTTGATGAAGCTTCATGAAACAGTGTCATTATCTTCAGAGTCCACTAGATGGTAGTGATGTGTTGATGAAGCTTCATGAAACAGTGTCATTATGTTCAGAGTCCACTAGATGGTAATGATGTGTTGATGAAGCTTCATGAAACAGTGACATTATCTTCAGAGTTCTCTAAATGGCGTCTCTGCACTATTTTCCTTTGTTTTGAACAACTGTTCTAATGAAACATCATTTTTAAACTGATGGCCCCACCTACTGACCTCTGAACAACATACATACTGCACCTTCCTCTCCGTGAGACCAAGCTCAAGTTGAGAACATATACTGGTGAGACTGTTCAAGTGTTGAATGTAATGGTAGAGTACAAAAAACAAAGAGACACTTCCACTGTACATAATTGCAGGAGACAGCCAAGCTTTACTAGGTCGCAGATGGTTACAGAAGATTAAGCTGGACTGGCGAGGAGTATTTATATAGTAAGATATTAAGGTCAAACTGACAGTTAAGCCTACGCCATTAAACCAAAAATTCACTCAGAATTAGAGAGGTTAGTGAAGTGTGGGGTTTTGAAACAAGTCAGCACAAGTGAATGGGCTACAGCTATTGTCCCAGTGATGAAAAGGATGGAACTTTAAGAAATTGTGGGGATTTTAAAGTGACTGTAAACCCAGTGTTGACAACAGTTAAGTACCCGTTACCTCTCATTGAAGACATTTTTTCAAACTTGGCTGGAGGAAAAAAATTCTCCAAGATAGATTTGTCTCAAGCATATCTTCAGATGCACCTAGAGCCTGATTCACAGGAATTATTAACTAATATGACTCAAAAAGGGTTGTATAGATATCATAGACTTCCTTTTGGAATCACATCTGCTCCAGCATCATTCCAAAGTGCTGTGGACCAGATTTTTAGTGGTCTCCCAGGCGTGCAGTGTTACCTGGATGATCTGCTCATCACAGGAATAGATGATCCGACACATATGCAAAATCTGGAGGCAACCCTGAAAGGTGAGGAAAGATAAATGCAAGTTTTTCCAAACTTCTGTTGAGTACCTGGGTCATGTAATCGACAGCGGAGGACTCCAAAAGTCACCATTAAAAATGAAGGCTATCGTAGATGCTCCAGCGCCAATTATTGTGAGTCAGTTAAGATCTTTCCTTGGTTTGGTGACTTATTTTGCTAAATTTGTCCCAAACCTTGCAAGTAAGTTGAAGCCACTCCACAAACTTTTAAACAAAACGACCAAGTGGGAGTGGACGGTGTGTGAAAATGTGAAAAAGCTTTTAAATGATGCATCACTTATGGGGCAGTGGTGTCAAACATTATGCCATCGAGTGAATAAAGACCCATTGCTTTTGCGTCGAGGACGCTAAGCAAGGCTGAGACTAATTATGCACAAATCGAGTGCGAAGCACTATCCATTGTTTTCGGAATCAAGAAATTCCATCAGTATTTGTTTGGTAGAAAGTTCACACTACTGACAGATCATCGATCACTTACCTCTATTTTGGGTTCGCAAAATGGAATTCCCTCGTTAGCTGCCAGCCGCATGCAACGATGGGCACTGCTGCTGTCAGCCAAGCAGTATGAGATCAAGTATCAAAGTCAGAGCAGCAACAAAAGGCGGATGGCCTTTCAAGACTTCCATTGCCAGTTACACACTCTGAGCACTCAAAAGCAGAGATTTTTTTATTTTAAAGATGTGATTACTAACCCAATACTGTCAGTACATGTAAAGAAACACGCACTGATCCCATTTTGTCTGAGGTTATGGACATTGTGAATAGTGGTAGAGGAGGAGAAATGAACGCAAGTTTGAAACCTTATTTGGTCAGACAAAATGATCTTTCAGTTCAGTCTGGGTGTTTATTGTGGGGTAATTGGGTCATCATTCTGCCAATTTTAAGAGAGAAGGTCCAGACTGAACTTCATTCTGGACATTTTGGTGTGGTTAGAATGAAGGAAATGTAGCACGTAGCTACTTCTGGTGGCCTGGGTTAGATACTGCTATTGGGGAGAAAGCAAGGTCTTGTTCTGACTGTCAGCAGCTAAGGGTCTGGCCCGAGGAACCATGGCAACAAGTTCATATTGACTTTGCTGGACCACTCGAGAACCTCAACTGGGTTCAGTGACGACACTTCTCCATTTTCATCAGCTGTTATCGAGCCGGAGATCCGCTGTGGGCCTCATCCATCTGCTGAAATGTCCGGTGTTCCAAGTACACCTCCATCAACTCAGGTGTCCACTCCTGATGTGACTTCCATCCCCGGACTACAGCCATCTTCACCAAAAGACACACCAGACGCCCTCCTGATGGACTGACATTTTAAGGTAGTGACTAACCCATTACTCTGGGGAAGAATAATCCCCTTGGTGTTCAATCCGGATTGAGGTAGTCCACCCTCTTTCTGTAGTGGTATGTTTGTATATATATACACTTGTATCTGTTTGATAAATATTTGGTAGATGGGATCACAGTTCACAGAAGTCAGGAAATACTTGATATATTTTTGTTTTGTTTTCATAAGGGAGCTTTAAAAGTTAAAGGGGAGGAATATGTTGTGTATTGCAGTTTTTGTCCCTAATGATTTACCGTATTTAAAGCCCTAAATGGTATGTGGTGACAGCATTGAATGAATGAAGCTGCACTAAACAGCTGTTCAACAAAGTTCCGGTCTCGTGTCATTCCTGTGGCTGCTTGCAACTCCGATCATATTTTGGAGCCTAAAGACACCACACATCACAAATTAAATTCATCATTAAAATAAATAAATGATTGAGATTATTCTTCTATTATTATTATTATTATTATTCTGACACAAATCATATTTACCACTTTATTCAACTACAACAGCCTCATCTTTATAGTCTAAATCGCTCTATTTTTTGTTCAAATGCAAGCCGTCTCAGGTCTTACTCACTAAGGTACAAGCAGCACCTCTTTATCAAAAGAAATGCTTTGATAATATAAAAGCTTCAACAATTATTGATCATTTAAAAGTGACAGAAGTGTCAGAATAACTGAGCTAAAGACGATTTTTAAGGTCATCCTGCTGGTGTGGTGGATAAATCAAGCTCCACCTTGAATCAAGATTTGTTTCAACTTTAGAAGAAAAAACTGTGTTGATTTTTAAGATGTATTTCATGAAGTGGGACATTTGTACTGTATTTAATGACCACAATGATTTGCATGTATTTTGATGGACGCAAATGCTGTGAAAACCTGATGATTCCTCCCATTATCTGGTCGAAAATGCTCTTAACCTGTGTTGTCTCTGAGTCAAGGTGATCCGAAAGCCCGAAAACAAATGTGTTTGTTGTATACCTTGTGTTGTCTCTGGGTCAAGATGAACGACCTCCCTTGCTGTGATAAGACACAAGCGTTAAGACACAAAATATGTATTTATAAAATATGACAAGATAATTCAGCTCCTCTAGAATGGGAAGGAGGTCACAATGGTTTTACCATCCAAAGGCTGATTTAGGGATTTGTCAGAAAAAGTGCTCAGGAAGGAATACGTCAGTAAGAGTAAGTCACATACATCAAAAGTGTTGGTTTTGTTACAGCTGTAATTAATCAAGGTTTGTAAGATGTTTAAGGCTGAGAATCTACATTAATGCCAATCTAGTGACACAAAACACAACTTACGAGTGTCTTAAATCAAGTCATTCTGGATCTGCAGCTGCCGTTAGTACGCCAGAGTCACTGAAGCTAGCCATACTCAGCTTTCTCTTAAACAACTATGTAATACTTGGACCTTTTTAAACTTACACTCATCCATCATTTTTCTTCATTTCTTCGGTGGAAATGTTCCAGCTTGTTCTGTTCGGTTTGTAATCCTGGATGTAAGTGTGCAAAGGTGAAGAAAAGGACTATGTTTGTTATCGTTTCTATGATATTCAGAGAGTAATCTCGCCTCTGAGAATTCTGTCAGTGACTGTAGAACAGAGAAGGGCGTGATAATTAAAAGTTTGATGTGTTTTGATTTGCAGAAAAGATAAAAGAACTCTGAGGACTTTAAGAAATAAGGCTGCAATAAAAACCAGAGAAATAAATGAACAGAAAGACTTTAGTTTAAGGTACTTTTACTGTAATTGTTGGTCCGTTTTTTAAACACTTGATACGGCATAGAAGGATGGGATGAATGCTTAATAGAAGAAATCATATACATCCTGCAAAGTGCAAACTACACCTGATGGTTTTTAATTAGTTTATGGTCACAATTTTGATGACTTACCTACTCATTATTACTATTATTATTGTTTAAAATCTCAGATTAAAGCTTCAATTTAATTTAATTTCTTTACAGTAACCACATTCTGAAGACCAACGTGTGGTTCACGACCCATGAATGTTTACAGACGTGCGTTATAATTTATGATAATCCATAATAAGAATCCTGTGTTGATGTGCGCCGACAGGTTGTGCGAAAGAAACGTCCAGTGACTAATGGAAAATCTGAGCGAATTTGGTGATAATGAGCAGGAACCACATTTAAGAGTGTTTTAAAAAAAAACTACGTCAAGCTAGAACGGCCACACACTTTATGGCAGGTTAAGGTTTCCTTCCGACTAATAGGATGTTGCTGTAAAGCGGCACCGTAAAGTAGTGTAATTACAACCAGGACGCACTTGAGAAGCTGAAAGTTTAGAAACTAATGCCTCTTCCCATGAGGATGTTGTGTGTTTGTGCCGGTGTGCAGCACAAAAGTCTCACTGTGCGGACTCACTATTGATATTCATATCTGTTAAACCACAGTCATGAGTTTCCTACCAGAAAATTTGAAATTTAAATCAGTGGTTCAGATGTTTTAGCAATTATATTCATTAATTATATGTCAAATTAATATAATATAAGATCCTTCTTTCACCCATGCGGTGATTAAACATCGAGATTTTCTGTATAAACTTAGAATTAGAAGCTTAAATCTGGGCGAGCTTGTAAAACCAGCTTGACAGATGGAAGCTAAAATGATCGTTGCTCAACCTCGAGTCCCGATATGACCAGTGTTGCCTCTCTGAAGTGTTTGAAGGGGGCCAGGCAGCGGATGTCAGAGTAGTGAAGAGTTAATGGCCTTCAGATGGTATAGGTTTTTGGTTTAACACACAGTTTTGACAAGTTTTTGTGTGTGAGATAGATGGGGAAAAAATAACTTTATCTTCCACACTTATTGTTCCTCATTCAAAACATACAAGTGACCTACAGTGAACTTAAATTGTTTAGATTATTCAAATTAAATTAAATAAAGAATAAATAAATTCATTTTTGACCAATTTAACCTACATATTTTTCATTGTACATCAATATTATCTCGTTTGTCATTCACTAAATTTAGGAAAATTATGTCACAAACGATATGGAGCTTATAAAACTATGAGTTTGTGTCTTCTCGTTCAGACTATTGTAACAGTTTATTTTCATGTCTTAACAAGAAGGATCTGTCTCGCCTGCAGTTAATTCAGAACTCTGCAGCGAGAATTCTGACCCGCTCAAGTAGAAGAACTCACATTTCTCCGATCCTTAAAACTCTTCACTGGCTGCCAGTTTCTTTCAGAATCAACTTTTGGTTCTCTTTTGGTTGATCTAATAAAACTGAAAGACAAAATATGTCTAAACATCGGCTGTAAAAGCCGCTGGATTCCACTGTATCCTCTCATCCTCAGTCATTGCTGGGATGCGGAGGACGTATTGGCCTGCAACACCAACATGAACTTGTAAACAAAATAACTAATTATTTAATTTTAAACACACTTTATTGAAATGTAAACCATAAAGTAACTATAATATAAAATACATCTTGCGCTTGAATATCGACTTAGTACTGTATATAAAAAAATTAAATCGATACACATTCGATCGATGTATTGATTTTTCTCACACATTTATGATGGGAACTATTTTTGTCTGATATACACTAGCTCAGCAACAGATGCTCTGTGAGTTTAATGATTCAGTCTCAGTAGAAACTCTTCACACTGTTATTTATCGACTCACCTGGTCCAAGATCAACAGGGTTTCCCAACAAGGCGTGTTGAGGAGCCAAGTCTGAGTGAGTTCAATATATTCGTCAGTCTGAGATGATCAGAGACATACTCGGGGAAAAAACCCCCAATGTTTTACTATTGAGACTTAATTCAAGGAAGCCAGGAATGTTGGGAAATACTTTGATTCCAGGAACAATAGTCTCTAGTTCCCACAGTCTCTCCTGCGCCGTCCAAACCCTGAATCCATCATCCATGTCAAGATCTATCTGGGGCTTGTTGAAGGAAATTTACTCGCCGGGTCCTGAGCGTGATACAATCATGGTTCTGTGAGATTTGAGATGTAAGTCAGACCAGAGGATTTCCCTGAATGAAGCTTCCAAGAAGGAGGTTTACGGCGAAGCAAGTAAATGTAGCTGATGTTGAAGAAGGCGAGCGCAGGAAAGCAGAAGCTGGATTTTGAGAAAAAGGAGGACGTGCACCAGGACATAAGTTACTCTGTGAGCGAGAATGCTTTGTCATGGTTCTCATGGACGACTCTCGGAGCTGGTCACTGTACAAGTCTGCGGTTGATAGCAGGTCTTTGTGACACACTGGAACCAAAATGTATGATAAACATAATGTTTTTTTTCTCTCGCCACATCAATTCCTCGGCCACAGTCTGTGATGTCTCTGAAGTCTAACATCAGCGGATCAGATGTCTCAGCTTTGAAGTTCAAAGATTCTAAATGATAGATTTGAACAGAAATCAATCATGAAAGTAGATTGTGATGAATTGTCATTTATTCTGGACCTTTTTTTTTCTGGAATAAAACTTGTTTCAAGCTCGAACGATGTGTCTCATGGTAATTCAGTTTGTAGACATGAAGGAAAAAATATGCATTTATTTGAGATGGTGTGTTTAAGTGCCTTCACCCTTGTGTTGTCTCTGGGTCAAGGTGACCCGAAAGACCTCCCTGGCTTCCATAAATACATATCCAGTGGTGGAGGTTTTTCATCTTGAAAAAGAGACAACACAAGGAATACCACAGACCCATTTGTTTTTTATTTTTCCAACCATATGTTTGAAGAAATAAAAAAATAAAAACAAATAAATCAATAAGACAAAAGTTGTGGTGAAGGTTTTATGTTTTTATATTTTCTTCTTTGACTACAATTAAGACCGTACTTTGCATATGTTTAGGCACAAGGTGTCTGACTGGCAGGATAAGTTAAAAATATACAAGGCATCTCTTCGGAAAGCCAGAGCCAGCTACTACTCATCACTTATAGAAGCAAATAAGAATAACCCTAAGTTCTTATTCAGTACTGTAGCCAGGCTGACACGGAGCCATCAGTTCATTGAGCAGTCCATCCCTCCTCATCTCTGTAGCAATGACTTTATGAACTTTTTTAATGAAAAAATTGTAACTATTAGAGGAAAGATTCAAGACCTCCTAGATTCGTCTAATACAACCAGTGCAGCCTCACCGGTCACAGACACTATGACTGATACATACTTTGACTCCTTTCTACCAGTGAGTCCTCGACAGCTGTCCCAGGTTGTTTCCTCCTCAAAGTCCACAACATGTCTTCTCGATCCTATTCCCACATGGCTACTTAAAGAACTGTTCCCCTTACTTAGCACTTTCATACTTGACATTATTAACTTGTCAATAACATCCGGCTATGTGCCTCGGATTTTTAAAGTTGCAGTAATTAAACCTCTGCTTAAAAAACCCACTCTCGATCCAGAGGTCCTCACTAACTACAGGCCTATCTCTAATCTAGTATTCATTTCAAAACTTCTGGAGAAAGTGGTAACGAGTCAGCTCTGTGATTATCTCCAGGACAATGATCAATTTGAGGTGTTTCAGTCTGGTTTTAGGGAACACCACAGCACAGAGACCGCCCTGGTAAAAGTAAGTAATGACCTACTGATGGCCTCTGATCAGGGCCATGTTTCAGTTCTTGTTCTTCTAGATCTCAGTGCTGCATTTGACACTGTCGACCACCAAATCCTTCTACAGAGGCTAGAAAACCATTTAGGCATTCGTGGAACTGCTCTTAACTGGTTTAAATCTTACCTGTCGGATAGAACGCACTATGTACATGTCAACCACCTCTCATCGACACACACTAAGGTCAGCTATGGTGTCCCACAAGGTTCTGTTCTTGGTCCAATACTATTCACAATCGATATGCTCCCACTAGGGGACTTGATTAGAAGACACTCTATACATTTTCACTGTTATGCTGATGACACCCAACTTTACTTGTCCATGAAGCCAGATGAAAGAATTCAGCTAACACAATTACAGTCCTGTATCACAGATATCAAGTCATGGATGACCAAAAACTTCCTCCTACTGAACTCGGAAAAGACTGAGGTTTTACTAGTTGGTCCGCAACATCTCAGACAATCATTAACTAATGATCTAGCTTTACAAAATGGACTTGCTCCTGCTACTAGCACCACTGTAAATAATCTGGGTGTATGCTTTGACGAGGACTTATCATTTAACAAATCTCACGGACTGCTTACTTCCACCTTCGTAACATTTCAAAAATTAGGCACTTCCTTCCTTTAGATGCTGCTGAGAAGCTCATCCATGCTTTTGTTACCTCCAGGCTGGACTATTGTAACTCTCTTCTGTCAGGCTGTTCTAAAAAGTCTCTCAGAACTCTTCAGCTCATTCAGAACTCTGCAGCTCGTGTCCTGACTAAGACTAAGAGGCGCGAACACATTTCCCCTGTACTGTCTTCCCTACATTGGCTTCCTGTAGAATTTAGAATACAATTTAAAATCCTTCTCCTAACCTATAAAGCCTTACATGGTCTAGCACCAACATACATTAAAGATTTAATCCAAACTTACCAACCCTCAAGGACCTTACGATCCCTAAACTCTGATCTACTAGTTATACCACAAATCTCTAAATGTAGATTCGGAGCCAGGGCCTTCAGTTTTCAAGCCCCTCTGCTGTGGAACAAACTACCGGCTTCAGTCCGGAGGGCAGACACCCTCTCTATGTTTAAAAATAATCTTAAAACCTTACTTTTCGATAAAGCCTATAATTAACTTGACTGTTTATCTCTAGCTGTCATAACTAACAAAACTGTTTATCTTAGCTGCTATAGGCTGAGAATGCTGGAGGGGTTTTAGTTTTAGTTTTAGACACCGAGCTCTGTATATCCTTCTTTTCTCGCCGGGGCCGTTCTGGCTTGGAAGGTTCGGGTGTGGGGGTCCGGTGGGTGGGGCCTGTGGGTGCCTTGGGCCTGGTGGTGGTGACCGCTGGTGCCGCGATGACCCTGTGTGCCGGCGGGGGGGTGGCCCGCTTCTGGGGGGTTTTTGATGGTGCGTGGGGGCTGGTGCTGGCGGGGGTGGCTGGGGGCGGTGCTGGGGCTGGGGGGTTGCTGGTCCCGCTGGCGGGGTCGGCGGGTGAACCGTTAGGGGTGGGGCTGGGGCTGGCCGGGTGTTCTGGATGACCTTCCGGCCCCGATGGCTTCGCCTGGTCTGTGGTGGGGGGCCTGTCTTGGGGTGGGTGTCTACTGCAGCGGTGGCTGTGGTCCTCTACCCGCCCTGTGTGGCATGTGCCGTGGTCGGGGAGTTTGTCGCCCTTGGTCCTGGGGGTTCGTGGCCGGGTTGGTCGGTCTTTCGGGGGCTTCCCGGGTGGGGGGGGGCCACACTGGGCGGGGCCACATTGGGGGGACGGCGGAGGCATTGGGCGGACCCATGTTACCGTAGTGACCATGTACCGCCCATGCAAGTGCTGCTGTCCCCCTGGGTGCTGCATGGTGGGTGGGGGCGGGGGCTGAGTACGTGTGATGGGCGGGGCCTCTGCACCTTAGAGACCGTGGACCGCCCATGGAATACTGCTGGCCCCCCAAACTTCCCTCATGGGGGAGGTGGGCTGCAGCTGTTGGGGACGGTCTACAGTTCAAAGACTGGGGGCCGTTCCCGGACGGCTGCAGCCCCATTGCCCCCGCCCTGCCCGCACAACCGTGGCCCCCCTGTGACCCGGGGGACCTGGGCCGGTGCCTGGCCATTGCTCCCCCGGGCTCATGCGGTGGCACTCGACCCGGCTACTGGCCGTGTCCGCAGGGTATTGGGGGGGGCTCCGCCGCTGCTGTGGTAGATCCCTATCTCCTTGACTCGGTCCCCTGCTATGGACTTGGTGGCAGCCTGACGGTCTGGGGGTCCTCCGTCGCCCGGCCTGGCCCCGGGGCCCTATCCCCTGACTGGTTCTTCTGGCTGCCCCTCTGCCCCGGTGCCTGCGCCTGGTGCCTCCCCCTCTCTGCTTCCTCGGTCGTCCTCCCCTGTGCTTGCCCTCTCGCGCCCCCGGTGGTGGTCCGCCTTCTCGCTGGTGTTCGGGGTCGGCTCTGGTGGTTATCTCGCCTGCCGGGTCCTGGTCTCCCGCGGGTTCCTGCCGCGGCTTGGGCCCCTGTGTCTGGATCTGCTGTGCTAGGTACAGTGCCTTGCGAAAGTATTCGGCCCCCTTGAACCTTTCAACATTTCGCCACATTTCAGGCTTCAAACATAAAGATATAAAATTTTATTTTTTTGTCATGAATCAACAACAAGTGGGACACAATCGTGAAGTGGAACGAAATTTATTGGATAATTTAAACTTTTTTAACAAATAAAAAACTGAAAAGTGGGGCGTGCAATATTATTCGGCCCCTTTACTTTCAGTGCAGCAAACTCACTCCAGAAGTTCAGTGAGGATCTTTGAATGATCCAATGTTGTCCTAAATGACTGATGATGATAAATAGAATGCACCTGTGTGTAATCAAGTCTCCGTATAAATGCACCTGCTCTTTGATAGTCTCAGGGTTCTGTTTAAAGCGCAGAGAGAACCATGAAGACAAAGGAACACACCAGGCAGGTCCGAGATACTGTTGTGGAGAAGTTTAAAGCCGGATTTGGATACAAAAAGATTTCCCAAGCTTTAAACATCTCAAGGAGCACTGTCCATATTGAAATGGAAGGAGTATCAGACCACTGCAAATCTACCAAGACCCGGCCGTCCCTCCAAACTTTCATCTCAAACAAGGAGAAGACTGATCAGAGATGCAGCCAAGAGGCCCATGATCACTCTGGATGAACTGCAGATAACTACAGCTGAGGTAGGAGAGTCTGTCCATAGGACAACAATCAGTCGTGCACTGCACAAATCTGGCCTTTATGGAAGAGTGGCAAGAAGAAAGCCATTTCTCAAAGATATCCATAAAAAGTCTTGTTTAAAGTTTGCCACAAGCCACCTGGGAGACACACCAAACATGTGGAAGAAGGTGCTCTGGTCAGATGAAACCAAAATCGAACTTTTTGGCCACAATGCAAAACGATATGTTTGGCGTAAAAGCAACACAGCTCATCACCCTGAACACACCATCCCCACTGTCAAACATGGTGGTGGCAGCATCATGGTTTGGGCCTGCTTTTCTTCAGCAGGGACAGGGAAGATGGCTAAAATTGATGGGAAGATGGATGGAGCCAAATACAGGACCATTCTGGAAGAAAACCTGTTGGAGTCTGCAAAAGACCTGAGACTGGGACGGAGATTTATCTTCCAACAGGACAATGATCCAAAACATAAAGCCAAATCTACAATGGAATGGTTCACAAATAGACGTATCCAGGTGTTAGAATGGCCAAGTAAAAGTCCAGACCTGAATCCAATCGAGAATCTGTGGAAAGAGCTGAAGACTGCTGTTCACAAACGCTCTCCATCAAACCTCACTGAGCTCGAGCTGTTTTGCAAGGAAGAATGGGCAAGAATTCCAGTCTCTCGATGTGCAAAACTGATAGAGACATACCCCAAGCGACTTGCAGCTGTAATTGCAGCAAAAGGTGGCGCTACAAAGTATTAGCGCAAGGGGGCCGAATAATATTGCACGCCCCACTTTTCAGTTTTTTATTTGTTAAAAAAGTTTAAATTATCCAATAAATTTCGTTCCACTTCACGATTGTGTCCCACTTGTTGTTGATTCATGACAAAAAATTAAAATTTTATATCTTTATGTTTGAAGCCTGAAATGTGGCGAAATGTTGAAAGGTTCAAGGGGGCCGAATACTTTCGCAAGGCACTGTATGTGCCCTCTGGCCTGGCTATTTCAACCCCCCCCCCCCTCTCCCCTCGATATATCTTTACCCGTCACCGGAGTCTGTTTACCTGTGTATTGTATACATTTGTCCCAAACCCACACCTTTTTATTTCTCTCCCGGAGCCCCAGGGATCCACCTCCAGAGCTGCTGCTGATCCAGGGATCCACCTCCAGAGCTGTTGCTGATCCAGGGATCCACCTCCAGAGCTGCTGCTGATCCAGGATCTTCACCACGTCATCAGATCCCGAGTTCTCTCCAGCACCCCCATGGACCCTCCTACACTCTCCTCTTTTCTCTCACTATATCCTCCCTCACTCCTCTCCTTACCCATCTGTCTACCCCCCCATCCTTCGTCCCAGCCGGTCAAAGCGGCAGGCCGTCAACAATGAGTCTGGTTCCGATCGAGGTTTCTGCCTTCTAAAAGGAAGTTTTTCCTCGCCATTGCTCACTGTACAGCTCACTGTAGAGTGTTTTGTTTCTTGCTCTTTGTTGAATTGCTGGGATCTATTTTTCCTTAATCAACTGTAGTCTTATTTCAACTGTATAGTGTCTTGAGATAACTTTGTTATGATAAGACACTTTAAATAAAATTGAATTGAATTGAATTGAAGGTGACCCTGAAGCCTGGAAACAAATGTGTTTGTGGTATCCCTTGTGTTGTCTCTGGGACAATATAAACAACCTCCACCACTGAATATGTATCAGGGTCATGGTGACCTCAGAGACCTGAAAATAAATGTGTTTGTGGTATCCCTTGTGTAGTCTCTGGGTCAAGGTGAAAGACATCCTCCACCACTACATATGTTTTTATGGAGGTCATTGACCTTATCCCAGAGACAACACAAGGGATGAAGAAATCTTGTTTTTCCTAGACCCAAACAAAGTTTTTCCGAGTTTGCAATATTTTTCTTCTGTCTGACTTTTAACTAAAACTTGGCATTAAAGTTCTCCATCATCGACGCCCCTTGACTTTTCCCTCATTTAGTGTCTCACTACCTGCCGTGACTGAAACACCGGTTGTTAATGAGCTAAACCTCGCAGTAAAGACGATCATAGAGCTGCAAAAAATACCTCAGGAGTCCACGCCCGATGTTCTGAGCATCTAACGACATGTTTGGACCCAGAGTGGCTTTCCATTGCCCAGTTACTTCACGCCGTTTCCGAATGTCGTCGGTACAATCAGAGCGTGTTGTTAAACAGAAACTCATCTCATCGTAAAAACCGGGTGATAAACCTCTATGTCAAAAAAAGGTTGCCATGAATAGAATCCACGTGATTATGCAATATGTTGTGTAATGAGTGTTGAGGAGCGGTCCAAGACCCCCCCTCCCCTCCTGAGCTTTATTACGGTGTGTTTTTGGTTTTTATAAATGCAAACCAGAGAACCCTAGAAGCCATTTATCACTGAAGCCTTTCCCCCCCATGTGTTTTCCCTCCTGGCCCACTCGCAGATGGTGCTATATCACCGCGGAGAGACAGGAAAGCTCAGAGGATAAGAGGACCTGACTGATCACTTCTTCTCTTTCTTCCCACCCCTGTCTCGTATTCTGCCAGCCTCCCGCATCCAGTGGGTGAGAGGTTGACACAGATTTCAATGTTAGCTGCACATGTTTCCCATTTGTCAACCCTTCTTCCTCTCTTTTTCTCCCCTATGGATCTCTAAGTGACAGCTTAATATCATCTTCCCGTCCCTCTTTAAACTCAAGTAAATTTTGGTGTTTCCTGGTCAGCGTGGAATTCAGCACAGATGTTTTAATGCCTCCTTTAAAATATTTTAAAATGTGTTTGACTGAACCACAACCCTGTGATTCTCCTTATGTGATCAGAACAAAAGATTAAAAACGTAACTTCGGTGAAAAAGATAACCCTTGTCTTAGGGTCATGTATTTTGGAAGTCAGAGAGGTCGTTCGCCTTTACCCTGTGAGACAACACAAGGGATAGCACGGACATATTTGTTTTCGGGTCTTTGGGTCACCTTGACCCTGAGATAACACAAAGGTTAAGTAGGGGGTTATTTCCACAAATAGTAACAAGAATAAAACTGCAAACAATAAGTTTGACTAAAGTGTGTATGTGCGAGTGTGTTGTTGTGATGTGTGCCTCTATTGTCACTTATCAGTCACTTATCACTAAAAAAAACTCTCTTTTCATTTAAATATTGACATTAGAAAATGATCTTAAGCTCCGCCCACTGAAAACACTTTGATTTTCTGGAGATTAAATCTTGTTGAACATAACCACACCCACTCTGCAGTGATTGGTCAAGCATGAAGGTTTGTCACCACGCGTCATCAATCCCGGAAGTCTCCACCTACAGGGGACTCGTTGTATAAACAAAGCGGGATTACAGCTGGAGGAGGAGTGAAGCCATTATTACGTCGTAATGGAGTCTCGTAACCTCTCGTTCGACCAGATACTGAGTGTAAAACGTGGTCATGATGAGGAACTTACCGCGTCTTAGAGAGAAGAACATTTACTACATGTCAGAAGATTTGTAGTTTGACATTTGTTGACCTTTAAAGCAATCATTCCCAGTTGCATCTTTCCAGATCAACCTCAAATCTTTCAACTACCATCAGCGTAAAGACCCTTACATCCCATCTAAGACTCACCATATCCAGGTATGTAGGTCACTCATGCCGGGCAGTGTGGCAACACGCTGCACAGGTTAAACCTCCATAAATCTCTGATTGGCACATTGGTATGTGAAAAGCACATCGGAGAAGTTGTTGAACCAACAAACAGTGATATTGTTTTCCTTTGACTCCGGCAACTGTGCAGGGGTGCAACGATCAGACTGGTTGATATGACGGAAGAAAGGGAAAAAAAAACAAGCCCCTAGAGCAATCAGATATTCCCGTTTGTATGTTAGAAAGAGACTCGTACACGTGTAAAATGTGTCCGTTTAATAACAAGTCGCAGACAAACAGATGAAGACGTGGGCGGCGTCGCCGAACCTGGATTAGAACGTAGATATCGCAAGGAGAGTTCGAAACACAAAACAATGTGACAATGAGAAAAAAATATATACACAGCTGCCGAGTAACCTTGTGGAACTTAGTGGTCAGAACAACACAATACAATTATAAAGAACAGAACATACGCTCACAGGAATGAACGCAGAATGAGAACAAAAGTAATGGCTGATGAGAACACTTGTGGAGAAGAGAGAACAGAAAATAAAATGGAAAAGAGCGACTCAAGCTCAAGCATCCGAAAACAACTGACTGAAATATCAATACTGAACCTTCAGGTTCTTTATCCAGCTGATTAGTTCCAGGTGTGTCGGCTGACGGGGACGAACAGGGGAGAACACAGGAACTGCAAAAACAACATAGAAACCAAAATAAAAGCAGAACATGACATAAAACACAAAACATTTTCCATCAAAATGTTTTGTGTCAAAAAGTTCAAGACATCTCTGGTTTGAATGTTTAAGAGGATTCTCGGCTATAGGTTGAACCAGAAATACTTGTTAAGCATAGTATAGTAACTATACGTATACCTAGTAGTAGACTAAAAGTAGTTTACAGAGAGAGGAACATCTCCCATTAAAGAAATGTATTAACGTTAATGTAAGGATTTCTTCTCAAATCAATCAGAGATCTTAAGTTTCCACATGTGTGTTGAGTTTGTTCTAAACTGTTTGAATTCTAGAGTTGTCGCAACATCTTTGACCTATGTTGAAATATTTTAAATAAAAACTTGTCAACAAAGACTCAAAGCAAATGCCAGCAGCAAAGAAAAAATAAAAATCCATATTTAATATTAAAAAAAAGGTAAAGAAAAAATATATACATTCATGAAATAAATGTATTTATTTAACATCTACATCTGTTGAGAATTCCCGCTTTGTATATGACCTCAGATTTCTCAAAATACTGCTGCCCTGTTGTGTCTTCAAATTTAACTTATCCACTAACCTCTTATCTCACATACATTCTGTCCCATTTTCCCTCCGGCCTGGACCCCCATCATCCTCTCCCTGAGTCTGAGCCAGACACTTGTATTTCATAAACATGGTCTGTGTTTGAGGTATGTTGAGGACATGTGTCCCGGTGAAGGTAACTTTCCTTCAATACCGTCAACGATGTTCCCGTTGTGTCGGCCTGAAGGTTCTGATTAAGAAGTTTGTACTAAAACCCAAGAACCCTCTTGCTGTCTTTCTTGGCTCTGGTTGGGAGTAGATAATAGTTACCAAATATTTTCAAATGTGTACGTGCTGCTGGAATCCCTCTCCGGGAAAATGAATAAATCATTGAGTTAGAATACAGCCCCACATTTTAAAGAATATTTCAGACAATGATTTGAACCAGACCATTAACATATGAGGTTGAATATAAGGTTGAAAGTGACATGTTGTCAATTATCTTGTGGTGAGGGGAGGCAGGGATGGTCGTGTCATAGTAAAAAAAATGAAAAGTAAATCAATATTTATATTTTACACTGATAGGTGTTAAATATGCATATTCAGTGTTTCCAGGTGAGGCACAGAAGAACTGTGCCTCACTTGTTAGTAGTGATTTGCTGATGATGCTTCATGAAACAGTGTCATGTTGTTCAGAGGTCAGTAGGTGGCGCCATCAGTTGAAAATTATGTTTCATTAGAACTGTTGTTCAAAACAAAGGAAAATAGTGCAGAGACGCCATCTAGTGGACTCTGAAGATAATGACACTGTTTCATGAAGCTTCATCAACACATCACTACCATCTAGTGGACTCTGAAGATAATGACACTGTGTCATGAAGCTTCATCAACACATCACTACCATCTAGTGGACTCTGAAGATAATGATTCTGTATAATGAAGCTTCATCAACACATCACTACCATCTAGTGGACTCTGAACATAATGACACTGTTTCATGAAGCTTCATCAACACATCACTACCATCTAGTGGACTCTGAAGATAATGACACTGTTTCATGAAGCTTCATCAACACATCACTACCATCTAGTGGACTCTGAACATAATGACACTGTTTCATGAAGCTTCGTCAACACATCACAACTTGTGATTCGTGACTAACCCAATACAAACTTGGTTTGAGGTTAGTATAGGGATAAGTATAATAATAATAATCTATAATAATAAAATAATAAGTAAATAATGTCACCTTTAATCTAATATGATGGCCTTAACTTGTCTGATTCCAGGTCAACATGATTTAGTATAAGTATAAAAAAAACTTCTCTGTAGCTTCTGTTAAATCCTTTACTTTGTTTCAAGCATGAAATCTGTTAAAGGGCATTAAACTGTGATGGAGACTCGAACTACCCGCCGGGGTGTTTAGACACAACTACAGCTAAAGTCTGGATCCACAAGAGAAGCAATTATCTATATCCGGTGTTCAATAAAGCCATCCGAGCTGAGCCTGAAGAATGCAGTCGGGCAAGGTGGGGGGGTGAAGCGATAAGTAGTGCAAAGAAGAAGTCGAGGTTCAGGAGCCTGAGGAGAGGTCACAGGATTAGCCGTCTCATGGTGAGGCTGCAAATGGTTCTTTAGCCTGTTTAACCCTTTGAGGCACACCTTGTGGAAGGTTCTGGACCAACATTAGAATTGATTAGTCTGGTATCTTGTGTTTCTCAGAAGTTTCCAGTCAAATTCATCTCAAGTTACACATCTGGATGAATGAATATATTGACATAATAAATGTTGGTTCGCATTGGTTGGATTTAACTCGACAAATCTCTCTGGAATAGATCTATAAAAAATACTGTTGTCATCAGTGAACTAACAGACAAGAACGACTCTGAGTAAAATCATTATGTATAAATTGTTTAACTTGTGTGGGAAAAAAAAGGTTTAGTATTGTGGAGTCAAGTACTCCACAATACTACAAATATATACTTGTTACTACACTATCACAACACCAGAGTCAAGTACTCCACAATACTACACATAAATACTTGTTACTACACTATCACAACACCAGAGTCAAGTACTGGACAATACTACACATATGTACGTGTTACTACACTATCACAACACCAGAGTCAAGTACTGGACAATACTACACATATATACTTCTTACTACACTATCACAACACCAGAGTCAAGTACTGGACAATACTACACATATATACTTGTTACTACACTATCACAACACCAGAGTCAAGTACTCGACAATACTACACATATTTACTTGTTACTACACTATCACAACACCAGAGTCAAGTACTTGTCAATACTACACATATATCCTTGTTACTACACTATCACAACACCAGAGTCAAGTACTCGTCAATACTAAACATACTTGTTACTACAGTATCACTATATATGGTATTGTTGACCCATCATATTATCATCATAGTATCATATTAGCGATATTAATTGACCAATTCTACACAAATTATTTGGCTCAAAAGTCTTTCGTTAAAATACATAAATGAAGAAAAATGGAGAAACAATCTGGACATGAAGGATCTATTCCTGTGCAGTGAAGGCTCCATATGTCTGAGACTTGTTGTTTTTTCCCTGCTTGGAAACTGTGGACGCACCCTTCTGGTCTTTAACCCTGCGGTGACCTTCGTAAACCTCTGTTGTCTGTTGCTGTCATCCTGACCTACATCCGATCATCCTCAGCCACTGACGACAGCATGAGCTCCAGTGTCTCCCTCGATGGATCAACCCTGTTTTATTGTGCAGTTCGTTGCCGTCGCACAACTTCTCGATTTGATGATGAATGAACGTGGAAGGGCGTGGCTCTCTGTGAATGCACGTGAAGTCTGGCCGACACATGGCAGCTCACCGGGGTGTTCTTCCTGCCAGCGTGGAAATATAAACGACATGGAGAACTGACCGGTCTGTATTTCAGGTCCCAGCACAAGTCCACGCGAGCGAGTCTCACACTGTTTCACACTTTGTTTGTTTGAACCTCAGCATGTTCAAACACAGTTCAGATATAGATTGATTGTGTGAGTCTGAAACCCTTAAAATGAAAGTGTTCGAAACAGATTATTTTTATTAAAAAAATATATGAAGGGTTTTTTAATTTAAAGAAAGAAGTAAAGGATCATATTGTCCATGTGGGATTTAAATACAGTTTTGTTTCTGATATTTTGTTGTGGTTGATGTCAACGTTACATTTTCTTACCTTGTATAAGGTTTTAAAAAAGTTAAGATAAATATTCAAAGTATTGAAATAAATATTACAATTATTTATATTATTGTTGTGTGAAGTGTGTGAAGTTTGTATGTTCTCCCCGTGTTTCATGGGTTTACTCTGGGCACTCCTGGTTTCCTCCCACAGTCCAAAAACATACAGAGGTTGATTGAGAACTTAGAGAAATTGTCCGTAGGTATGAGTGTGTGTGCGTGTGTGTGTGTGAATGGTTGTCTGTCTTTGTGTGCCCTGTGATAGACGTGGTCCTGTCCAGGGTGTCCCCTGCCTCTCGCCCAATGAAACTGGGATAGACTTCAGCCCCCCCGCCACCTCCAGAAGGGAGTAAGCATTAGAAAAAGAATGAATGAATGTTGTAGTAGTATTATTTGTAGTAGTATTTGTATAGTAGTCATATATTTGACTTTTAACCTGTATTCATTTGAACCTTTTTTAAGTACATTTTTGAAAATTAAAATAATAGATTATCTTTGTAATTAAAAACATATATTGCATTCATTACAAATAGGTCTCTGTCACTTATTATATTTATTTGAATTATCATTATTATCATTATTATCATTATTATTAGTATTGATATTATTATTATTATTATTATTATTATTATTATTATTATTATTATTATTATTATTATTATTATTATTATTATTATTATTATTATTGTTATTATCATTATTATTATTATTGTTGTTATTATTATAGTAGTTTGTAATAGTAGTAGTTGTGTAAGTTAGGTATATGTGATTTCTTTTTAGGGTTTTTATAAAGTTTAGATATTTAAAAACATATATTCCACTATTCCAGTACAAGTGTGAATAATATATGTTATAGTACAAGAACAATAATATTCTGATAATTTTTATTGTTATTTATAGTAGTTTTTAATAGTAGAAGTTTCATAAGTGATCTCTTTCTTTTTACTTAGAAAATAATGTGATTTATTTTGAATAACGTGTCTATAGAGGTACATTTTTAGCGTTAACATATTTATATTGTGATTTCAATTCAAAACATTTATTGCAGAAATATCAAGAAGTTTTCTGACTAATATTATAAATTATTTCATCCTGAAAAAATTCTGATGAAGTTTAAATATTTAAACATATATTCCAAACAAATACAAGTAGTTATCTGACAATTATTACCATTATGTATTATGTTTTATTATTATTAATAATTGTAGTAATATTAGACATTTTATATTTCTTTATTTAAGTCGATTTTCTTCTTTTTTCCCACTGAGACAAATCCAGATTTCTATTTAGCATCGGCTTCACTGAGAATCTTTAAATCTCGTCGAATATTTTCCAACACCTGAAGAAAACTCCTTCAACTTCCCACAAACATGATCTTGTTTTGTAAACAATTGAATGTATTTCACGTAAACACTGGACATATGACGTCCACTCCACCATGTTGACTTTTGATTGGTGTTGATTCTAGTGTCCAACGTGTTTTGTTTTCCCCCAGATCAGCTGTTTAAGATCAGCCCAGATGTGTGTGTGTGGCCCTGATGAGACAAGAGGGAGTAAACCACAGAAAGTAGGTCAGGAGTGAGCACTGGGAGGAGACCTGCTGGTCAAGTGTTTGAAGGTAGAGTCGGACCTGCAGCTGCCGGCGTGTCAACGACAGGACGTCTTTGGTTTAAAAGAACACAGAGTTTTATTTAAAATAAATATTATTGATGGTCGTAAACAGGTGGTTATTATGGTGTCATAATTGTTGGTGCATTAGTCACATGACCCGTGCCGCTGCGTCAGCTGTGTCCTTCAGGGTCTCCTAGGAAACTTGAGAAACCGGCGAAGACACTCTTCTGCTGGCTTCTGCGCGACGACAGGAAGTAGTGAGTGTTGTGTATATAATCATGTGGAGGAGGCTGTTTGGACGGAGCTGTGCAGGGATCTTTGAAAGCTGACTTCTCGCAGCTGCTTATCTTTTCTTTTTTTTTTTCAACTCAGAGCTGCCGCGGTTCAGTTCAACGAATGGGAGCCGTAAAAATATACCTTGATATCCGTCTTGATTGATGTGAGCAACTAATTCAGATGTTGAAGAATGTAATAACACAATCAGATTTACGTATTGTTTTATATCATTAAATGACTGTATTTTTCTTAATATACAATAAAAGCCAAAAGGTTTGTATTCGCTTAGAGGCTCATTTAAAGGTTTAGCAATTCTTTTTTTCTTAAAATACTCACTGGTTTCTCTTAATTCAGTTGCTGGTTTTTGTCATGATATGAATTCAGTCGTCCGATTAAGACTGTCGACTGTGTTTCAACCTGACTTGTCTTCACGACTCCGTTGGACCAGCTCCGTTAAAAAGGCAAGTAACCTGGACAAAACTCACCTGTGAAGAGAAACGTAACGTGAAAACCTCTAGAATCCATAAAGGAAAAAGCAGTAATTAGAGGCTACTTTGAAGAAACTGGACTCTAATACATGGTTTTTTTTCAGGTATTTCAAATGTGTTTGTAGAGTACTTGACTCTATCTTTCATTATGCTCATTACATTTGAAATACTGAATGTATAAGAACTCATGTTCAACCTCAATAAAAAAATAACTTGATTTGAAATAACGTAATTGTGAAGTAATCCATGAATTGAATAAAGCTGTTGAACTATTTTTTGTTGAAATTTCTGGATACTCTGTGTTATCTTGACCTTTAAGTATATATTTTATTGAGTATTGTTTTGACTGTTTAAGCGCTTTGTGACCCCCTTCATAAAGCTTCATCAACACATCACTACTGTCACTATATTTAAACCATTGTTCTCACTTTAACTTCTTCATTAGCAAAACATTTCTGTGAGAGCAGGAATCACAACGACTAATAACACCCTTGGTTATCTTGGGGTCAAGGTGAAAGACTTGTGGGTCACCTTGACCCCGAGATAACACAAGGGTTAACGGTCCGTTCGAGGATTTCCGGTTAATTATCGGAATCTGTTCGATATTTTTGTCATCAAAAGACATTTGTTCTCATCATGTTTGAAGAAGGAAAGGTTGATAAAATTAACTTTAAACATGTTTCTTCTATACAAATAACGCTGACTCAGCAGTGTTTTTCTGGCAGATTAAAGTGGGAGCAAACTCTTCTGAACACTGGTTTGAAGGAGCCTCTAAAAAAAAAATCCCACACTGAGGCTTTTTTATTGGATTACAGTGTTGTGCCAAAACGCAGCGGGGAGGGAGTTGAATCGGAGACATTTGAAATCAGTGGGGGGTTGAGTTGTTACCATGAAAAATGACAAAACTATACATGTGCATGACGAGACGTCACGTATGCACATCTGTGTCCAACCTCTGTACACACAAAAAGTATTTATTTTGCCAAGCGAGTGAATCTGTGCGATTGTGCTGAAATCATCATCAATATACTCATGAGTGAACGGTACTTCATCCAAGTGTCTTTGTGTAGTTCACAGCTGTGATGAAGCAATTTCCATGAATTACTGGCAGTCAATGGAAGAAGAGCAAACGCTTGCATAACAGCTGTCAATCATGAGTCATCAGTCGCTCTTCTTCGTGGCAAATCAATGAGTTCACCATCAATCAATACTTTTTACGCGTGTCATACTTATTAAATGAATATATTTAATGCAATATTTGAATCAAATTACGACAAACATGGCAAACCTTTGTTTTTTCTTTTTGTTATTTAACTTCCTGTTCACGACTTTTTCATTTGACTGACCCTTGATTAACTTTTTTTTTTTACCATTTCATTGTCTCATTTTATCTTTTCAATTTTTACATTTGCATAACATTGTGTTTTGGGATTTTTTTTCCACAACACAAACGAGGCCGAACTAAAGTTTGCAGTTGGAATAAACACAATTAACACATAACAGGTCCAAATAAAACAGGAAACAAAATAAAATAAGACATGGACGTCACAACACTGGCTTATAAAGAATAAACTTAACACTCGCGCACAAAGAGGCAAAACACAAGAGATGCAACAGAAATAATCCACAGGAACAAAGAACATCTTTGATCTGGCACACAGGAAACTGGAAGGTAGTAGAAATGTTCATTTCTCTCTAGACTGTTGTGCGGTTTGAGGACGTTTGGAGACTCTAGTTTTTTGTTGTGTTTGACTATTGTAAGTAAGTAAGTAATATTTATTTATATAGCGCTTTTCGAGACCAGGGTCACAAAGCGCTTAAACAAAACGATACTCAAAAAAGTACAAACTTTAAAGATCAAGATAATACTGAGAACATCACAGGAGTTCGAGAAATTCAAGGAAAAGCCTGAACAAATAGAAACGTCTTAAAATGTTTCTTAAATGAGTCAGTAGACTCCATCAAGCGCAAAGAGAGAGGAAGATCGTTCCAAAGCTTAGGAGCAACAGCCTGAAAAGATTTCTCTCCTCTGGTCCTGAGCCGTGTGCGTGGAACCATAAGTAGATTCTGATCCACAGACCTCAGAGCCCGAGCTGGGGTGTAAGGCTGAATCAGATCAGTGATGTATGGAGGAGCCTGACCATGAATAGCTCTGAAAGTAAGAACCAGAATTTTAAAGTTGATCCTGAAAGAAACTGGAAGCCAGTGAAGAGTTTTAAGGACCGGAGAAATGTGAGTTCTTCTACTTGAGCGGGTCAGAATTCTCGCTGCAGAGTTCTGAATCAACTGCAGACGAGAAGACTCCTTCTTGTTAAGACATGAAAACAAACTGTTACAATAGTCCAGACGAGAAGAAACAAACGCATGGATTACAAGCTCCAGATCATGTTCCGACAACATTTTCCTAAGTTTAGAGATTTTTCTCAGTTGAAGGAAACAGTTTCTAGTCAGTTTTCTGCAATGTCGAACAAGAGACATGTCTTTATCAAATACAACACCCAGGTTTCTCAGGCTCAGTTTGACAGACTGACCTAAGTCACCCAAGTACTGACTCAACCCTGGAATCTTATCATCAGGAGCAATCACCAGTGTTTCAGTTTTGTCCACATTTAGCTGTAGAGTGTTTTCACTCAGCCATTGTTTGATTTCTAGCAAACAATTGACTAAGCTGTTCAGCCTCTGGGGCTCAGTTGGATCAAAAAAACAGTAGAGCTGGATGTCATCAGCAAAAATGTGATAAGAAACATCTGGAAATCTCTGAATGATTTTACCGAGGGGAATCAAGTACAGCAAAAACAATAAAGGACCCAGAACAGAACCTTGAGGGACTCCACACAACAGATCTGCCGATTCAGACCTCATTTTATTGGCAGATACACTAAAACTGCGCCCAGAAAGGTAAGATGAGAACCATTCTAACACAGACCCAGACAGTCCCACTTCATCCCGCAGTCTTCTCAGCAGGATCTGGTGATCAACTGTGTCAAAGGCTGAGGACAGATCCAAGAGAACCAGAACAGTGAATTTACCAGAGTCAGCCGACATCATGATGTCACTGGACACTTTCAATAAAGCTGTCTCCGTAGAGTGATGTTTACGGAAGCCAGACTGAAACTTCTCATGGATGTCGCTCTGATCCAGGAACAAAGACAGCTGCTCAGACACCACCTTCTCCAAGATCTTGGACAAGAAAGGGAGCTTAGAAATAGGCCTGAAATTACTGAGGTCAGTTGGGTCTAAGCCTGTTTTTTTGAGCAGAGGCTCCACAATGGCATGTTTAAATGCATTGGGAAAAAACCCTGTGGAAAGGGAGAGGTTCACCATATTGGTAACCCAGGGGCCAATTACATCAAATACTTTGATAAAAAGACTACAAGGAAGGACGTCATCTGAGCAAGAGGAGGGTTTCATCTTGTTCACTAGTGCCGAAATATCACCCAAAGATACAGCAGTGAAGGAGGACCAAGAGGAGGAGAGGGGCTCAGAGACAGTAGGGGTTCCAAACAAAGGGGGAGAGATTTTCTCTTTGATCAATTTAATTTTGTCAATGAAAAATCCCAACAATGCATTGCTGTCAGCTTCACAGAAGACAGGCGTGATTTGAGGAGCAGGAGACACGAGAAGTTAATCGTGTCAAACAAAACTTTGGGGGTTTTCCTATTTCTGCTACCAGTTTTCTAATCTACCATCTCATTGTAAGAAGTCATCAGATCCCTGAGGTGAAGTCTATGCACCTCAAGTTTAGTGGACTTCCAGAGACGCTCAGTCTTTCGACAAAGTCTCTTCAGACTCAGGAGATCTTCATATGTCCAAGGGCACCGTTTTTTCAGAATTTTCAAGTTCGATTTAACAGGTGCCACTTGATCCAGTATTTCAACACAATGATCAGTGAAACAGTGAATCAAACTGTCCACGTCTGGGCATTCATCAAAGGAAAGACGGTCAAACGTTGCAGAAAAACTGTCTGCAGTATCGGCTGAGATGACACGCCTCTGAGACCTAACTTTCAAAGGCTTAGGTTCAGGGATGAAGTCCAGGTTAAACAAGACAAGAGAATGATCACTCAGATGGACATCATGTACAGATACATTAGAAATGTCCAGCCCAAGAGTAAAAACTAAGTCTAAAATGTGGCCTTTTTGATGAGTGGGTTCAGAAACATGTTGCTCAAAATTAAAGGCTTCTGTTAAAGTTAAAAGTTCTTTAGCAGAACAAGATGTGACGTCATCAACATGAAGAGTAAAGTCTCCAAGAATAAGGACAGATTCCATTTGAATAATGGAAGATATGAAGTCACTAAAGTCTTTCAAGAACACCGCCGCAGGACCAGGCGGGCGGTAGATTGACACACAATAGAAAGGTCTTGTAAAACCAACCAAGATAATCTGAGATTCAAAAGAAGTGAATTCCTGTGTCTGAATCACTTTGCAAGAACAACTCTCCCTAAAAACAGTAGCAAGACCTCCCCCACGACCAGAGAGGCGAGGCTTCCCCAGGACAGCGCTCCCTACTGGACAGAGTTCGTTCAGATGAATAAACTCTTCCTCTCTCTGCCAAGTCTCAGAAAGACATAATAAATCCAAATTAACTCTTGTGAAAAGATCATTAAGAATAAAGGATTTATTAGTAATGGAGCGAACATTAAGAAGTCCCACATTCAGCACCGATGACGTCACTGACGACGCCGCGTCACTGACAGGCGCGCAGCGCGGGATCTTTTGAAGCGAACAGCGGTCACGTGGGTACCAGCTGTCACTGACGTTCAACTCCGTAGTAAAAGCCGAATTAAAGAGAGGAAAAGAAAAAATCTCACCACCTTTCGTTGAGGTCTGGACAGACGGCAGCGCTGATGTGTCGTCATACTCTGCAGCGAGAGGAATGTCAATCAAACATCGATGACGTCCGATGACGTCAGAGTTGTTCCGAGTGATCGCGACTGCACGTCTCATCCTGACCTGAACTCCAGACCGACTCGATCGCTTGTGGAAATCGCCCGGTACCCGAGAGATCAAACGATATTCCACAGAGTCCGAGTCGATGAGAAGCGGAGCCGGAAACATATTCACCGGACGTTGGTAACGGTCGCGGTTATAATCTTCCATCGACTCTCTGATGTTGAAAAGAGCATCACGATCATAGATTCGAGATGCTTGAGACATATCTTTAGTGATATGAGCATAATATCCGGACAAGTAGTCGTTAAAACGACTGTTTTTGGCAATTATTGCAGGAGCTTACGTTCAAGCAGCCGATCAAAGGCTCACCGGAAGCGGAAGAGTGATTGTGTTTGTATTTATTGCTTTGTTGTCACTTAATATTTAATATCACTAATTTTAATAAAAGTATCCTAAAATGTAGACCTTTGAAAAAAAAAAATGACCTACAACAAGAAAAAAAATACCAACTACAGAAACTTGTGCCTTTCTGCATGGAATAATTGACTCAGTAAACTGAAGAAAATGTTCTACATTATTGAGCTTGTACTGTTTTAGTTTCATCAATTCATCACTAACACCCACATCTTTCACATTAGAAAAAAGGCCAACCCGAACAAATAAACCATTATCCATTTGTTGTCTCTGGGTCAAGGTCTGTGGGTTCCATAAAAACATACGCAGTGGTGGAGGTCGTTCACAAAAAATTGGTTTTCGGGCCTTCGGGTCACCCTGACCCTAAAATAATAAGTGTTAAGAATCACAGCTTTTAAAGTTGATGTGGGTCTGAAATTGAGATAAAGGATCAAATCATGGTTCCCAGATTTATAGCCAAAGAAGAGGGGATTGCCTGACTGCACCCAGTCACTTACTATTATGAACAACTCACGACACATCTTATCCTGTTGGTCCACCTGCTGAAAAAAAGGTACTTTCCAACTGGTGTACGACTAACACATGTCTTCCATGAATTCTCTGCTTTGGGTTGTTGGCGCAGTATGTTTATGTTGTTGTCAAATAAACCAGCCTGAGCATTAAGTTTCGAATTTCAGAATAAACATTGTGTTTGTACGAGGCTTTGGTGTTAAAAGTGGCCAAACACACACAAGAATCCTTGCAAATAAAAGGACTTTTAGTTTTTCATCTCGTGTTTATACCAGCATTCCGTTCATTTAAACTACACCAAAGGTTCTATACTGTGACTTTAAAGTCATGACCTTCATGTGTCTTAACTTGACCTTCATGTGTCTTAACTCGACCTTCATGTGTCTTAACTTGACCTTCATGTGTCTTAACTTGACCTTCATGTGTCTTAACTCGACCTTCATGTGTCTTAACTTGACCTTCATGTGTCTTAACTTGACCTTCATGTGTCTTAACTTGACCTTCATGTGTCCTAACTTGACCTTCACGTGTCTTAACTTGATCGTCATGTGTCTTAACTTGACCTTCATGTGTCTTAACTTGACCTTCACGTGTCTTAACTTGACCGTCATGCGTCTTAACTTGACCTTCATGAGTCTTAACTTGACCTTCATGTGTCTTAACTTGACCTTCATGTGTCTTAACTTGACCTTCACGTGTCTTAACTTGATCGTCATGTGTCTTAACTTGACCTTCATGTGTCTTAACTTGACCTTCATGTGTCTTAACTTGACCTTCATGTGTCTTAACTTGACCTTCACGTGTCTTAACTTGACCGTCATGCGTCTTAACTTGACCTTCATGTGTCTTAACTTGACCTTCATGTGTCTTAACTTGACCTTCATGTGTCTTAACTTGACCTTCATGTGTCTTAACTTGACCCAAACACTGTTCCAAACATCCACATGTTGGTGCCTGACAGGTGCTGCTCCCACCGGTGGCGTCACAATAATCATGTGCACAAGAAAACAATTCAATGAAATGATTTTCTTTGCTTCCCGGACACTGATTACAGTCATAATTATGTGTATATGGTGGTAATAACTGTTGAACAGGCGTAGAGACGCTGCTTGTCCCAGAACAACCTCCTTCCATCGCCAGCCTGATGTGATCAAACTCTAATCTACACAGTTTAGTTTCAAGTAACAATCCCACCCACATTGACTGTTTGGGGAAAGTGTGAGTGCGCACGTGTGAAGGGGGATTTGCTGCTTTGTTTTTCACATTTGCCGCCAATCACTGTTGTGTGATTGTTGCGCCGCGAGCACATGTGGACTCGACAAGAGCGCCCGCTCTGTTTACAGACATGTGCCGGACCCACGTCCGCGAGATGGATCCTTCCCAAATTTGTGCTACACGTCCCGGAGAGAAAATGGGAATTTTCCATGACGCAGGATAAATGACAGCTGTCACACACAAAACACACACACACACACACACTGTTGTGTTGCTATATTGTGAAGTCGAGCAAAACAACTTCACACAGTAGTGAATGAAGCACACGTATCAATTCACACTCAATCGTCAAAAACTTGGCCGTTGCTACGTGTTTATGCTAACACACAAACACACACCAGCTGTTGTTACTCCTATTGTGATTGCATTTGAGGAAAGACAACAAACACGAAGCACACCTCCCTCAACGAGACGACCCTCGACATTCACTCAAGTTTCCTTCCAACATAGATATTTACTACATTTAAGTCCTGAGTGACGTGTTCTACACAACATGACCACGGGCGACTTGTGACCCTTCAGTGCGGAGTTTGTATGTTCTCACCATGTTGCGTGGGTTTACTCCGGGCACTCCGGTTTCCTCCCAGAGTCCAAAAACATATAGAGGTTGATTGAGAACTTGGGGAAATTGTTCGTAAGTATGAGTGTGTGTGTGAATGGTTGTGTGTCCTGCAACACACTGGTCTCCTGTCCAGGGTGTCCCTGTCTCTCGCCTGAAGACGCTGGGTTAAGAGGCAAGACACTCACACACACACACACACACAGACACCCCCACGACAAGAAGGGGAATAACTTGCCGAAAATATATGAAACGTAATAGAAATAGTTCACCCACAATTAAAACCTCAATAATTTTGTACTATTATTTTCGAAATAATCTGTTCTTTTTAGAGTTATAGACAAATGTGTTTCTTCATTTTAATGTAGCGACAGGAACTGAAGTGGTCTTCATCTTTATCTTTCGTCCAAAAACACAATTAAAAACAAAGGGGTTCCTACAGTGTAACCAGTAGACTGTATGCACTCTGGAAGTGCTCACAATATTCAGAGTACTTCCTGTTTGTATCACTTTGTATTCCTTAAACGTCTGCTTTAAACAGTCTTAAAATACAAATTTATTTATGTTTTATCGTAACAATTCTTCTCATATAGAGGCTTCAATCCAAGATGGACGTTAAAGATGAGCAGTATATGGAGGTATATAAAGTGTCTTTTTGGACGAAGATGAAGACAAAGACAACTGAGCTCCAGTCGTTCCATTAAAATGAACAAACATTTTTGTATATAACTCTAAAAGAAAAAAGAAAGAAAGTAAATGTGTAGTATCATTTTAACTACTTGTGAAGTAATGCTTTGATCAAAAAGGGACTTCGTATGTTTTTTTTTCACTGATTTTTAGATGGAAAATTTTGTCTCATGAGTGTTGTTTCTAGTACAACACTTTGCTCTGCTATGACTCAGTTTGAATGGCTGAGTAATCAGGGGTTAGTTGTCGTAGTCAGTGAGACATATTTCAGGCACATGTTTAGAGAGAGATGTCAATCATTGCTGAACAGACATGAGAAACTTAACATCAATCAATAATGTCACGTTCATCATTAAAGCAGCTCAATGTGATTTGAAGTGGAGCGACGCCAGTGGACTAAAGTGGTGGTGTTTAGCCCGACGGGAGACTACATTTCCCACTCGCTAAACGTGACAAACATTTCCATGTCCCGGTTTGTGGCAGTTGATGAATGTTGTGTTTCCAGACTTCCATTGAAGAATGAAGGATGATACTGATGAGGTCATGAATCAGATTGTGGAGAATGAAATATGATATGACGGCTTTGTAAATAATATAACTTTAACTTTGTTTTTGTTTGTAAATAACATAACTTTAACTTTGTTTTTGTACCGTCATTTTCTGTTTACAGTTGTCCCTCGTTTATTGAACGAAAACCTGGACGTTATGACCATTTAATTTCTCAATTGTTCAAATCACCAACATTAGTCAATATAAGGTGTCTTTCCTCTCAATAACTCGCTCAGTAACGGTGACCTGAACAGCTCCCATAATGCTTTGCCGCCCAGCCAACCGACCACAGCTGTCCATTGAGACGCCAAATTGGTTTAAATACGGTATCGCAGCAACCAATCAGCCGTCACAATAGAGCAGCGAGTAGAAAGGCATCATGGGAGTTCACTCTTCTGTTGGCAGCGTAAGTTCAGGTAATCAGTTCCTCCTGAGGTTGTGTTGAAGTTTATCTGCTGTTCCAATAGTTTAGCAAAACAAAAAGAAAAGTAGCTTTTCTGTCTCCGACTGTAGCGTCTAACTGTAACTGCTGTGGCACCACTGTATCTGGAACGTTTTTCAACAAGCGTATTGACAGAGAAACCACACATTAGTCCTCAGACTCGAGCAAACATCGGACTGAAGACTCAATACTGTATCGTGTTAAAAACTAGCATGTCTTCCATTACGGCAGCGGCCTCTATTTGCACGCAACTAATTAGGGTTTAAATGGCAGATAATGAGCCCTTTAGGAAGGAAATGTACCAGTAATGAGCCAGTAGGGGGGTGTGGGGGGGTCATTAATTTGCGAGGAGAAAGATTTGGACCGGCTTGACTATACCATGCAAGTGTGTGTGTGATCTATGTGGACACACCACACATGATGATTGAAGTGAGGCTGGTCTTCGTCATCGTAATCATCGTGAGTCAGTCACAGCTATACAGTAAACCCTGACAAGACATGTGTTAACAATGTCTGCTAAAACATGTGGGGCACACAAAGAAATACGTCTTTAAAAACATGTCTTGATACTAAATAAATACACTAAATATTCTAGTCATGAAGCAGGAAAAAAGGGTCTCCTTGTTCGCGTCACTTAAGTGGTCGTAAAAGAGTGACTACACACTTGTAAAAGTATGATTAATAACAGTTCTTGACAATTGTTTGACAAGAGCTGCCGAGAACAGAGCAGACTTCTTAAGTGGCCACAGTTTTTTGGATTAAGATTAATAAGACGTGTTTAATTTATAGGTTTTATTAGGCCAACGAAAATGCCTTTAAATCTTGTAGCACGGGTGTCCTTGTAAATACGAGAGTTTGACTTGAGAAAATGTTGATTAGAGTCTAACCAACACATTTACTAGTTCTAATTTAAAGATCGACTATGTGCGTGTGTGTTTTTGTAGTGTTCGACTCTATTGTATCAGTGTGTGACCAACAGACAGACAGACAGACAGATAGATATATAGATTGTTGCATCATGGGAAGGTTGGTTGGGAACTAATTCTTCTCTAAAGTAAAGCTTTATAAATAATAATAATAATAATAATAATAATAATAATAAAAGCAAAACATTTTTCACAAATCATTGTTTCCAGATAAGCCAGAGATGCTAATTAAAATTTCTGCGGAAGTCGACTTCCGGTTCCAGACAGATTGGGTCGACAAGGAAGTGAATTCTCGCCAAAATGTAAATGTTTTGCTAAAGACGATTTCAAAATCTTTTATTCACTTCAAGAAGAAAACAAAAAACACTGTTTGTGAATGTAAATGCTTTCATTGATCCATTATCATTATCTGATGTTATCATTATAAAACCAGGAACATTTGATTCTGTTTAAATTTGTGCGGTAAACAAAGATTGCTCTTAATGAATAAGAGTGAACAAGAAGATGCAGACGTGGTGCCAAAGCTAGACTTTTGTTGTTCTTTTTATTATTTGATATTTGATCGAACAGTCATGACGCTCGGAAATCTTGGTGAACAATCGTGTTTTTCAATATGTTGTTTTCAGTTATTTGCTTGTTCTGTGGTGATGATAATAAAAACAAAACATGAAAACATTTTGTCGGTTTTGACCAATAGTTCTCAGTAAATTACAGACCATAATGCATTGTAAAAAAAAAAAAAAGTGCGTATGAATATTTTCTCTGAATAATTTACGACCTTGGCTGATGTCGTCTGAGCAGCTCAGTAGTGATGCTGACCACATGTTCAGCCTTTACTTCGGCCTCACACTCTCGTGCCAACAAACCGACTAAACTGACCTCTCGGCTGTCGGGAGAGTCAGATATCAGGTCTTCAGCTCCTCCCACTGTTTCTATGACACACTTGAACCATCGTAACCATCCTCTCAACATCTGGAGCTCGATATTGTATTTAGAGTTAAAATCTGAAAGACATTTTCTTATCGTGATCATCACAGTCAGAGTTGTAAACACTTCTTTGAGGCTGGTTATTTGTCACAGAGGTTATTTAGTCAAACTGAAATCATCTGCTCAGTTTTACTTTTGTGATTTTGATCAGTTCAGAAACAAAATTTGGAAGCAGCAGCGGTTAAACGTCATACAAGTCAATGCGAAAACCTTCCAAATTCCAATGTATTCCTTCATTCCACTATCAACCTTTGATGACAATTTTGTGAAACCTTCGCTCCTAAATAATAAACACTAACAAAAACAAAACCTCCATGGCAGAGGTAATATCAATTATTTTAGTAAATTAGATTCATCTTCCTCGAGCTAAAACAAGATTGAAATAATTTGAGACAGAAGAGGAAAGTAAATCAAGATTGTATTGATCTAAAATAATTATAAAAATACAAAAATAATTATAATAAAATATTATTTTTATACAAAGGGGGTATTTCACTGGTTTAATTATGGTGACTCAAAATGTACTAGACTAACTAATCTATCTGCTTTAGAATACACATTTCCTTTACTACAATCCTTTGATTGTTAAAAAAAAAAGTGTGATACAATTTTTGCCTTGAACAATAAAAATTCACTGAACCCAAAAATATTGATGAGTTTAGCTTATAAAGTTTTACAATTTTATTTACAATTAATCGACATCAGGTACAAAGAAAACAACAGGAAATGTCCCTTGGGGTCATAGAGAAATCATAGTAGTGACACATTTCTCCACAGAGATACACAAATCATCAATTGTATCACTGAGCTGTACTGAAGTGCACTTTCCCCTCCAATGTTTTCAAGTTTTGTTCCAACAAACTACTTTGACGAGGAGATGTTTTGCTTGTAAGTCCATCAATATTGTTCATGATATGGGTTTGTTGCAACATGTGTGTCATCTTAGAAACTGAGTTTCTGGATCAAAACAACAATTATCGAAGTGAATTCTTCAAACTCCGGCCAAACATATGAAATTAATGAAATACTAAGTTCAACAGAGAAGTCACACAAGGATGGATGGATGGATGGATGGATGGATGGATGGATGGATGGATGGATGGATGGATGGATGGATGGATGGATGGATGGATGGATGGATGGATGGATGGATGGATGGATGGATGGATGGATGGATGGATGGATGGATGGATGGATAGATGGATGGATGGATGGATGGATGGAAGAGATTGATGGATGGATGGATAGGTGGATGGATGGATGGATGGATGGATGGATGGATGGATGGATGGATGGATGGATGGATGGATGGATGGATGGATGGATGGATGGATGGATGGATGGATGGATGGATGGATGGATGGATGGATGGATGGATGGATGGATGCAAGAGATTGATGATGGATGGAGGCAATAGATGGAATGATTATGCATTAGATAACATAGATAGGTAGATGGATGGATGGATGGATGGATGGATGGATGGATGGATGGATGGATGGATGGATGGATGGATGGATGGATGGATGGATGGATGCAAGAGATTGATGATGGATGGAGGCAATAGATGGAATGATTATGCATTAGATAACATAGATAGGTGGATGGATGGATGGATGGATGGATGGATGGATGGATGGATGGATGGATGGATGGATGGATGGATGGATGGATGGATGGATGGATGGATGGATGGATGGATGGATGGATGGATGGATGGATGGATGGATGATGGATGCAAGAGATTGATGGATGGATGGATAGGTGGATGGATGGATGGATGGATGGATGGATGGATGGATGGATGGATGGATGGATGGATGGATGGATGGATGGATGGATGGATGGATGGATGGATGGATGGATGGATGGATGGATGGATGGATGGATGGAATAGATTGATGGATGGATGGAGGCAATAGATGGAATGATTATGCATTAGATAACATAGATAGGTAGATGGATGGATGGATGGATGGATGGATGGATGGATGGACGGACGGATGGATGGATGGATGGATGGATGGATGGATGGATGGATGGATGGATGGATGGATGGATGGATGGATGGATGGATGGATGGATGGATGGATGGATGGATGGATGGATGGATGGATGGATGGATGGATGGATGGATGGATGGATGGATGGATGGATGGATGGATGCAAGAGATTGATGATGGATGGAGGCAATAGATGGAATGATTATGCATTAGATAACATAGATAGGTAGATGGATGGATGGATGGATGGATGGATGGATGGATGGATGGATGGATGGATGGATGGATGGATGGATGGATGGATGGATGGATGGATGGATGGATGGATGGATGGATGGATGCAAGAGATTGATGGATGGATGGATGGATGGATGGATGGATGGATGGATGGATGGATGGATGGATGGATGGATGGATGGATGGATGGATGGATGGATGGATGGATGGATGGATGGATGGATGGATGGATGGATGGATGGATGGATGGATGGATGGAATAGATTGATGGATGGATGGAGGCAATAGATGGAATGATTATGCAATAGATAACATAGATAGGTAGATGGATGGATGGATGGATGGATGGATGGATGGATGGATGGATGGATGGATGGATGGATGGATGGATGGATGGATGGATGGATGGATGGATGGATGGATGGATGGATGGATGGATGGATGGATGGATGCAAGAGATTGATGGATGGATGGATAGCTGTACTGAAGTGCACTTTCCCCTCCAATGTTTTCAAGTTTTGTTCCAACAAACTACTTTGACGAGGAGATGTTTTGCTTGTAAGTCCATCAATATTGTTCATGATATGGGTTTGTTGCAACATGTGTGTCATCTTAGAAACTGAGTTTCTGGATCAAAACAACAATTATCGAAGTGAATTCTTCAAACTCCGGCCAAACATATGAAATTAATGAAATACTAAGTTCAACAGAGAAGTCACACAAGGATGGATGGATGGATGGATGGATGGATGGATGGATGGATGGATGGATGGATGGATGGATGGATGGATGGATGGATGGATGGATGGATGGATGGATGGATGGATGGATGGATGGATGGATGGATGGATGGATGGATGGATGGATGGATGGATGGATGGATGGATGGATGGATGGATGGATGGATGGAATAGATTGATGGATGGATGGAGGCAATAGATGGAATGATTATGCATTAGATAACATAGATAGGTAGATGGATGGATGGATGGATGGATGGATGGATGGATGGATGCAAGAGATTGATGGATGGATGGATAGGTGGATGGATGGATGGATGGATGGATGGATGGATGGATGGATGGATGGATGGATGGATGGATGGATGGATGGATGGATGGATGGATGGATGGATGGATGGATGGATGGATGGATGGATGGATGGATGCAAGAGATTGATGGATGGATGGATAGGTGGATGGATGGATGGATGGATGGATGGATGGATGGATGGATGGATGGATGGATGGATGGATGGATGGATGGATGGATGGATGGATGGATGGATGGATGGATGGATGGATGGATGGATGGATGGATGGATGGATGGATGCAAGAGATTGATGATGGATGGAGGCAATAGATGGAATGATTATGCATTAGATAACATAGATGGATGGATGGATGGATGGATGGATGGATGGATGGATGGATGGATGGATGGATGGATGGATGGATGGATGGATGGATGGATGGATGGATGGATGGATGGATGGATGGATGGATGGATGGATGGATGGATGGATGGATGGATGGATGGATGGATGGATGGATGGATGGATGCAAGAGATTGATGATGGATGGAGGCAATAGATGGAATGATTATGCATTAGATAACATAGATAGGTAGATGGATGGATGGATGGATGGATGGATGGATGGATGGATGGATGGATGGATGGATGGATGGATGGATGGATGGATGGATGGATGGATGGATGGATGGATGGATGGATGCAAGAGATTGATAGATGGATGCAAGAGATTGATGGAATGATTATGCATTAGATAACATAGATAACATAGATAGGTAGATGGATGGATGGATGGATGGATGGATGGATGGATGGATGGATGGATGGATGGATGGATGGATGGATGGATGGATGGATGGATGGATGGATGGATGGATGGATGGATGGATGGATGGATGGATGGATGGATGGATGGATGCAAGAGATTGATGGATGGATGGAGGCAATAGATGGAATGATTATGCATTAGATAACATAGATAGGTAGATGGATGGATGGATGGATGGATGGATGGATGGATGGATGGATGGATGGATGGATGGATGGATGGATGGATGGATGGATGGATGGATGGATGGATGGATGGATGGATGGATGGATGGATGGATGGATGGATGGATGGATGGATGGATGGATGGATGGATGGATGGATGGATGGATGGATGCAAGAGATTGATGATGGATGGAGGCAATAGATGGAATGATTATGCATTAGATAACATAGATAGGTAGATGGATGGATGGATGGATGG